>NW_018407615.1:758666-864924 GCF_002113885.1 Mizuhopecten yessoensis
GTAGGCTCTGAATCAATGCTTGTAGGCTCTGTATCAATGCTCGTAGGCACTGTATCAATGCTCGTAGGCTCTGTAGCAATGGTTGTAGGCACTGTATCAATGCTCATAGGCTCTGTATCAATACTTGTAGGCTCTGTATCAATATGTGTAGGCTCTGTATCAATGCTCGTGTGCTCTGTTCCAATTCTCTAAGGCTTTATTGCAATGCTTGTAGGATTTAGATCAATGCTCATAGGCTCTGTATCAATACTTGTAGGCTCCGGATCAATATTTGTAGGCTCTGTATCAAGGCTCGTGTGCTCTGTTCCAATGCTCTAAGGCTTTATTGCAATGCTTTGTATCAATACTCGTAGGCTCTTTATCAATGCTTGTAGGCCTGCATCAATGCTTGTAGGCTCTGTATCAATTCTTGTAGGCTCTGTATCAATGCTCGTAGCCTCTGTATCAATGCTCGCAGGCTCTGTATCAATGCTCATAGGCTCTGTATCAATGCTCGTAGGCTCTGAATCAATGCTTGAATACTTGTAGGCTCTGTATCAATGCTTATAGGCTCTGTATCAATGCTCATAGGCTCTGTATCAATACTTGTAGGCTCCGGATCAATATTTGTAGGCTCTGTATCAATGCTCGTGTGCTCTGTTCCAATGCTCTAAGGCTTTATTGCAATGCTTGTAGGCTTTAGATCAGGCTCTGTATCACTACTTGTAGGCTCTGTATCAATGCGCATATGCTCTGTCTCAATGCTGTGAGGCTTTATTGCAATGCTTGTAGGGTTTAGATCAATGCTCATAGGCTCTGTATCAATACTTGTAGGCTCCGGATCAATATTTGTAGGCTCTGTATCAAGGCTCGTGTGCTCTGTTCCAATGCTCTAAGGCTTTATTGCAATGCTTGTAGGCTTTAGATCAGGCTCTGTATCACTACTTGTAGGCTCTGTATCAATGCGCATATGCTCTGTCTCAATGCTGTGAGGCTTTATTGCAATGCTTGTAGGGTTTAGATCAATGCTCATAGGCTCTGTATCAATGTTCGTAGGCTCTGTGGCAATGGTTGTAGGCACTGTATCAATGCTCATAGGCTCTGTATCAATACTTGTAGGCTCCGGATCAATATTTGTAGGCTCTGTATCAATGCTCGTAGGCTCTTTATCAATGCTTTGAGGTCTGCATCAATGCTTGTAGGCTCTGTATCACTGTATCAATGCTCGGAGGCTCTGTTTCAATGCTTGTAGGCTCTGTATCAATGCTCGCAGGCTCTGTATCAATGCTCGTAGGCTCCGTAGCAATGGTTGTAGGCACTGTATCAATGCTCATAGGCTCTGTATCAATACTTGTAGGCTCCGGATCAATATTTGTAGGCTCTGTATCAATGCTCGGGTGCTCTGTTCCAATGCTCTAAGGCTTTATTGCAATGCTTTGTATCAATACTCGTAGGCTCTTTATCAATGCTTGTAGCCCTGCATCAATGCTTGTAGGCTCTGTATCACTGCTCGTAGGCACTGTATCAATGCTCGGAGGCTCTGTTTCAATGCTTGTAGGCTCTGTATCAATACTTGTAGGCTCTGTATCAATATTTGTAGGCTCTGTATCAATGCTCGTGTGCTCTGTTCCAATGCTCTAAGGCTTTATTGCAATGCTTGTAGGCTTTAGATCAATGCTCATAGGCTCTGTTTTAATGCTCGTAGGCTCTGTTTTAATGACAGTAGGCTCTGGATCAATGCTCGTATGCTGTGTCTCTCTAGTAATAGTATCCTGATCAATACACACATTTGAGGCTACACTAGTATGTACATCATGATGGGAAAACATTTCCACTGGCCATGTTTCAACATTAGCTGGCAATGACGGGAAATATATTGGGGTATCCAAGCTGCAACTCAGATGGATTTTTGAAGGGGTGCAAGTGTCTCTTAGACACCCTTTCGTGGCGTTCTGAAATTATGAAAACAAAAACAAAGTAGCCGTGATCGCTAAAGTGCACAGTCATTGTACTACTGTGTGCAATCAAGCGTGAACTTCAGACCACCTGCTCTCCAAAGAATTTCGGTTCGATCCCCAGCAGTGGTGGAAAAAAGAGAGTGATGTCTGATAGGGTTAGTTGTTATCCCTCCGATGGCACAGTGGTTTCCCCCCGTGGGTTTTTCTCCACCACGAAAACACCATTTGTTCCCTTAGCGGCGTCGTAATAAAAGCTCTACAGAGTTTGTTGTTGAAAATTGTAAATGACGTTAAATAAGGATTATCATTATTATATTATTACATAATTTAGTGACTACAGAGATTTACAAAAAAAAAATATGCGGTTCTAATAACCATCCATTTGCCTACAATTTGATCAACCATACAATCTGTTGGCATTGGTTACAATCAATGGGTCAGAATAATACAGATACACAAGTACATTCCAAAAATGGATTTATTCAAGACCCCCCCCCCCCTGCTAAAACTTAACATAATCACAGGCTTCACAATTCTGATGGTTGCCGTAAACTTGTTGAATTGGCTGTTGAGAATCAGCTATTTTATTTAAACAGCTTTCAAAATGTGAGGTTTGTCCCTTTTGTTGTTTACTCCTTATATTACAATCACAGCCATTTTACTTAAACCAATATTTCACACTTGCTAACAACTCCTATTAAACCCTTAAATTCAACCAGTGAATTTGCTAAACCATATACCTATATTCTATAGCTATGATCAAGTGATTTCATCTGAAAGACCGAACATTACAAAATATATCAATTTAAAGGATTATTTTGTCTCTAGGGGTATACCCACATCTTATTTATGTGGAATCCCCCCATGGAAATTTCATAAGGTTGCAGTATGACTTAATATAACTTATTTACTCATTGTTGTTGCCCGGGATAGAAGTTTGCAATGGGTGTTATTATATAATTAGTATGGGAGGAAACTGGAAACCTACACAATCTGGCCACTGACCTATATGTATATACCTTTGCATGTCCAATTGATAAATTAAACCACATCCTTCCTTGTGAAAGGCGAGTGTACTATACATAATGCTCATCCTCGATAATCCAGGGGTTATGCTCACTTTCACTCTCTGAAAACCCCTCAGTAGGAATTTCCCTATCCTACACCCATGGACATGTGGCAGGGTTCAATTGTACATAGGATTAAGGTCGCCTTCTAGGTTCGAGCTAGAGGGAATTTCCCTTTAGCTCAGTGGTAGAGCGCCGACTAGGAACCCAGAGATCGAGGGTTCGATCCCCGGTGGAAGCACACTATTCTCTTTCCTGTTTCAAATGGTGTCTGCATGTGTCCATGCATCTCTGTGGTGACACTGGGAGTTAGAACCTAGGTTGTGGTGTTTGAGTCTAATCGTGGGCGAACACATTTAAAAAGGGGGGAGTAGTGTGGCAGTGTTCAGTTGTACATAGGATTAAGGTCGCCTTTTAGCTTCGAGCTAGAGAGAATTTCCCTTTAGCTCAGTGGTAGATCGAACCCTCGATCTCCAGGTTCCTAGTCGGACGAGGGTTCGATCCCCGCTCGAAGCACACTTTTCTCTTTTCTGTTACAGACATGAAAGAGTCTTATAATGTCCCCAGCACTTGTGCTCAGAACTTGCAGAAGCCTGCGTTTTATACAATGATCAAGCGAACTTGAATAATAATGTAGAGTAGACAAATAAAGTATTCATCCACAGGGGTTCGTTACAAATGTCTGAAACACACATGTATATGTTTTATATAAATCTCTGATTTAGATAGAGTTCCTACAGGAATTAGTATATGCTATACTGATAGCACATAAAAACGTGTGTTGTGACCCATATCATATATGTGTATTTGATAATTTCAGACTAGCTGCGATTGTTTATATTTTTTAACATTGGGCTTTTGGTGCTTGGTGTCGAATAAAATGTCAAGGAGCAAAAACCAGCACACTTACACTGAAATTAGTGAACTACAAACCTTATAACGACAACAGAAGATCCAAGTCAGTGACTGAATGAGTACGTCTTCGCGGCTCTTTTATCAAAAACACGTGAATCCTCGCATCAAATCTTGTTCTTTAGCTGTAACGAATAATCACAAAATGATGACGTTAACTATTGAAGGTATATAGTAGTTTCACCTAACCGGTAAATATATTCACACAGAATATCAGGATCAGCTGTTTGTCAACATGTGTTTCCCGCCTTAACGTCAGAAGAAATCTACCTTTAAAGAAGATGGTTACCGAAGGGAGGTAACTATGTAAAACAGTCCTTATTACAGGGGCTCGGTTTCGAGATTTTGAGATTATGACGAACATTGTAACACTTTCGGTTATTAATACACGTATACACATCGGCAAATAATTGCAACACTTTTTTATCCGGTGTTAATACACATTCTTAAATTTAATAAAAAAAAACGAGGGTTCCGGAGTCAGAGGCTATGTGGTAATTTATTTTTAGTGTATTCGAGTTATCTTTCTTTGAACACTAAATAAAAATAGACACACGGAAACACATGACGGGAGATATTTGTTAAAAATTGTTTGTTCTATGTTTTTTTTTTAATACAGTTTTATGTTGCATTTTTTTGGATTCCGTTCGTAGATTGTGTACATGTCTATGACTGTCATCCGTAATTTCAACAGTTTTCTACCGATGTCAGTATGAAATCGCGGCTGCTTCTTAAGTGCGCGGAAACCGATTACTCGGTAGTGAAGCGGACGTAAAACCAATTAATCAATCAATCAATCAATCAACTACATCTACATACAAATAAATGTATGGCCAAGTTGGATAAAAAACAGGTGATCTAAAGATTATCCAAAATGTTAAGAAATTAAAGCTTTTTTGTAGGGATCCAAGTGTCGATAGGTTGGTAAATAATATCATCATTTTATTCTCCTTGTGTTTTTTTGTGTAAATATTTCCTTTGGTCATATTATGTGTTAGTCTTGTAAGTACCAAAAGTCTAACGAACAGTAGCTGTATGTGAATTTTAAGATACTAATGGGTTCCGTTAAAGTCTACGCAATGCAAACCGAGAGCATGTTCCCTGACCCCTATGTCCAAATACAGCGATTTGAATGATTAATATGTTTTCGTGTCAGCAGACAAAGCATGTTATAACTTGACGCTGCTCATTGTCTACAAACACTACTACATTATATATTTCCTGGTTGAAAAAAAAGCTTGATGACAAAGGAAACCCTACTTCTACTTTGAGACATTTTTCGAAATATCCCCCAACCATGCTGCAGTATTACATGGACTTTAAACATATCTTGATGTCCAAAATAGGCACAAAGGATGTGGCACAAGTTGTAGCACTTATGAAGCCATCTGCTATCAACAACATATTTCAGATATGTACAAGTGATGACATAGAACATTAATTTCAGATTCAACAATTGAAAGAATTCAATTAAATGTAAATTGTAATGAATACATACATCTAGTTTATGTTCAAAATCTTCTGCTGGGGTATATGAAGGACTGCACATGTTCGAATACATTACAATTTACATCCAAAGCCAGGGTTTCATTGCCAAAAAGTTACAGATTTTAGCTAATTTGCATATTTAAGTAATTAAAAGGTTGAAGCATTACTGCATGAGCGTTTGAATAACATCGACACCCAAAAGAGAAATGATTAGCATTTTCACAATGGTGCCCACAATTTACACAATTAGAATCATCAACCCGGAAGAGATCATCTTTAAGAGAGCTGCATTGATGTCTTAGTCTAGTATGTATGAACGTCCTTAAATGACCTAAGCTGTTAATAGGACGTCAAACAAAATTAAACCAAACCAAACAAGCATGTATGATATTTATTTCTCTCTCACCATACATGTAGTACCAGGGCTGACTTGTGGGAATATGTTGGGATAGAGCTAGTTTAAAAGACGGGAGAGGCAGACATTTAATATTGTCATCTAAAGTATTCCAGTTATTTAATGTAGAAGGTAAGACAGATATTGTTGTAGAAGAAAGTCGATAATTTGGAGTTCTATATATATATACACTGCAGTTGTCTTTATTTCTTGAAGCATATGGATTGTTTTCACCTACTGGAATTCTTTCCCCAGAAATGTTTCTTCTATCAGGAATATAATTTTTCCATTTTGCTCACTACCATACCAAATTGAAGGAATACATATTTGTTCCAACAAATAATATTTTAGTCTTATTCTCCTTGCGTCTCTGTTTAAATCTGTCCTTTGATCATATTTTGTGTTGGTACATTAACTACCCGAAAATCTAACATTATGTGTGGCTGTATTTTCACAAGTATCAACTTTTCATTCTCATTCGAAATATCATGATTTTGACACAATTAAATTCATGATCTTGCATGCTTAAAATCTAAACAAATAGAACTCACCAAGAAATAAACAACAACTTAATGGTTTCAGAAGATTGGATTCAAGATTGTTTTTAATTTCACACTTATAACATATTGGCATACATATACAAAATCATTCTTGAATGTATATGATACATAACGTTTGCATAAATCACATGGGTATCGTTCAGTTTACTCACAAATAAATATTAAACAAAAACAGCTTGAGCTAATCAAAATTGTCCTCGATTTTGGAATAAAATATAAATACGTGAATTATAGGATTAAATAGTTAGATATTGCGATTCAAATGATAATCTCTTTAATCTGTGTTGATTTCGTTGATAAATCATATACATTTTAAATATTGTTATAATAATAATAAATAATAAAACAAACATAATACAAATGATGATACACAGTAGACTGCAGATGTGTTATCCACTCGATTTATTCCCTCAAGTGGAAGAAGATATAGCAATCTTTTCACGGTGAGTTTATACTTTGCAATGGAAGACACCTAACAACGACAATGGCTTATTGAAAAATGAGGATTTGGACTATCTTGAAAAATATTTCCACGAAGAAAACAGTCGTGTTAATATTAACGAATATACTAATATACTATACTATATACTAATATACTATACTATTTACTAATATTAACAGCTGTTTTTGGGTCTCATATGCTCCTATTAACCAATCATAGCACTTGTAACAGACATGGAATTATTTGAAATTACATTGTAATAATTACAGTATGTATTGTATAATATGACAAAGAAGTCACATACCTATTTATTGTTAACAAGCTTCACACACCGACGCCATTACTTTAAAGTATATAAATAGAACTCCAGATTAAATACAAGAAAATAATCGTTCACACAGATAACTGCTGACATGTGGAACAATCTCCCATGGAATGTAAGGAGCGCAATGAAAGTTTAACACTTTGAGTATGAAATAGATGAACAAGGGACAAAATCAACCGCAAACAAAAATTGTTTCAAAAGGAGATATGAAATATGAAATAACGATTATAATTATGTACCTTCATATTATTTAAAAATGGGGTATGAAATATAAAATAAAGATATAATTAGGTATCTTTATATTACAATCTGACTATCAAAGGATTGTAAATCCTGTATATTTTATGTTTATATGTGATGTCAGTATCTTAATTTGACAAGACAAGATGCTCGTCCGATGGACTTGGCGTTCCAGCATATTTTAGTAGGTTTGTAATGTATTTTGACGATACAAATACCCTAAAACATAGCAATAAACGTTTAGCACAATAACATAACAGAATTTGTGTATTTGATAAATAACAATAACATAAACAAACACAAGTCAAGGCAGTAAAATGTCCACCGGTGGATCTTTGGAGTCATAACATGTGATATGTTTTTGTGGTTTCATTAACTGTTATAAGAAAGTTCGACCAGTGTTGTTGAATCGGCCCTCAGGTGGTGTTAAACTGGCTCTCTTGGTCGAGGTCGAAAAGGACGGACGTAAAACGAACGAGAAACTTCTTTTCTGTATCTGATGTCGTCTTTGAAGTTGTTCCTGTAACTGTTGGTCATACATAGGTCGGTAAAGTAAACCCATCGGGGAAATTTATTTTCGGATTTGAGAAAAAGCAAAGACACAATGCTAATACCACCAGCATTAGGACAGCGGCCAGCGTAACAGTACCAGCTATTAGGGTTTTCGTTTTTTGTGTTTGTATTTCCTGGTCACGTTTTAGATTCTGAAAAAAGAAAGCAGCGCACAAATCTTGTATTAAATGTACATTAAATTATTTCAACCTAGTAATTATCACGACACGTTTTATGGGTATTATAACAGTTGTAATATATAACATACTGTTACGTACAATTGGTTCCGATATGAAGAAGCTGTTAATTTAATTTCGTCAAATTGCATGCAAAGATAAGCATTGGTGCCTGCCTAGCTATTCCTGATGAGATCAATGACAGTTTTAAACAAATGCTTCATTTAGTATAATAATATTGAAACTCAAATTAAATGTTAAGGAATCAAAAGTACAAACAAATAACACGAAATATATAGTACACATGTAATTATTTTTTTAGATATTTTGCAAATATTGCCTATCCTATTCTGGTTCTAGGACAAAAATAGCAATTTTCTGGTACTATGACGTTAGTTTAATAGAAAATAAATCAGTTTTACCTAGGTAATATACATACTTAATAGTATAGTTTCATTAAGCTAGCTGGACATAATTATATTTCTTTCCGAGCCCAATATTTTTCTCCAATTATCATAACTGTACATATACAACTGAACGGACAATGGCAGTGGAGCTACGGAGGAGCAAATAGGAAAAAAAATACATCTCAGAATAAACACAAAAGGCCAAAATATACAATTAAGTTGAATTTGTGTAGAGGTTAGGAAACTTACTAACTATTCCGTTTGCCTAAACATACTGGCGGCAAAACCAAGGTTCTTATGTGTTGTATGGCAATACCAAGGGTCTTATGTGTTGTACGTCAATACCAAGGTTCTTCTGTGTTGTACGTCAATACCAAGGTTCTTATGTGTGGTATGTCAATACCAAGGGTCTTAAGTGTTGTATGTCAATACCAAGGTTCCTATGTCTTGTATGTCAATATCAAGGTTCTTATGTGTTGTATGTCAATACCAAGGGTCTTATGTGTTGTATGTGAATACCAAGGTTCTTCTGTGTTGTATGTCAAGACCAAGGTTCTTTTGTGTTGTATGTCAATGCCAAGGTTCCTATGTCTCGTATGTCAATATCAAAGTTCCTATGTGTTGTATGTGAATACCAAGGTTCTTCTGTGTTGTATGTCAATCCCAAGGTTCTTATGTTTTGTATGTCAATACCCAGGTTCTTATGTGTTGTAAGTCAATACCTAGGGTATTATGTGTTGTATGTGAATACCAAGGTTCTTCTGTGTTGTACGTCAATACCAAGGTTCTGATGTGTTGTATGTCAAGACCAAGGTTCTTTTGTGTTGTATGTCAAGACCAAGGTTCTTTTGTGTTGTATGTCAAGACCAAGGTTCTTTTGTGTTGTATGTCAATGCCAAGGTTCTTATGTTTTGTATGTCAATACCCAGGTTCTTATGTGTTGTATTGACATACAACAGATAAGAACCTTGGTATTGACATACAATACCAAGGTTCTTATGTGTTGTATGTCAATACCAAGGTTCCTATGTCTTGTATGTCAATACCAAGGTTCTTATGTGTTGTATGTCAATACCAAGGAAGTAGGTACAAAGTAGGTCACCACCGATAAAAACACTGTTATATTTCAGGGTAGATACTGAAATCGTATTATTGGAAATGACGTCATAAGAACCTCTGTTTACTGTCATGGTAGTATCACACAAACGAACACTTCATTGAAATATGAAGTAAGCTTCTTACTTATCCTCTATTTATATTGACGTTGGACGTACTTCAATGAAAGAAGATCGATAGTTAATATAATTAACACAAATTGTACATCTGTAATTTATTATGCTGTGAATTACTTTAGGTTTTTTATTAAAAATTAAAATGTCGGGCACGTATGATAGACATATAGACAAAGCATCACGTAACTTGTTCCACCTTTAATGTTACAGAGCATAAGAGAAAATAATCGATCTAGTTCAAATTAAAAAAAATCATTTAGTGTTGTATGTGCCTGAGAGAAAACAAACGATCTAGTTCAAATAAAAAAATATTTAGTGTTGCAGGAATCTGAGTGAAAAACAATCAATATTTTTTTTTTATCAAGAGCAAACCGTCGATTTTATTTCTAATCAAAAATTCAATATTTGAATTTGACCATTATTTCCAAAGAAATTTCCTTTGTATTGAAAGAAAATAATGTAAAACTGAAATTGATAAATGAATGAAAACGTAAACACTGTTAACATACGTGATAGTCCGTCTGATCAGTCACTTCACGATTGGATGGACTAATAATGACATCATGGTGTTGCTCCTTTTGTTCCGGGGGTTCTTGAGTGTTTGTCTCCTGGAAGAGGAGTTTGTCTTCGCTGCTGTATGTGATACCCAGCAGACATGCGATTATCAACAGGAACATCATCTGTGTGATAAAGATGACAATGGTAGGTACAACTCAATTATCTACCAGGAAAAAATCAAAGTAAGTACTCTTTTTGAAAAGCCATCACCAAAGTAAATAATGATATACAAGAGAAGAACACTAATGCTTATGGATTATAACAAAACACGGAATGTTTCTGCATGCCGTAGACATTAAGTAAGACGACATGCCGTAAATATTAAGTAAGACGACATGCCGTAGATATTAAGTAAGACGACATGCCGTAAAGATTAAGTAGGACGACATGCCGTAGATATTAAGTAAGACGACATACCGTAGATATTAAGTAAGACGACATACCGTAAATATTAAGTAAGACGACATACCGTAAATATTAAGTAAGACGACATGCCGTAAATATTAAGTAAGACGACATGCCGTAGATATTAAGTAAGACGACATGCCGTAGATATTAAGTAAGACGACATTAATTAAATGTTAATGAACTTTTCAATATGCAGTAGGATACATTCACGTTTAAAGTAGGTATCGGTATACAACACAAAACACTAAAAGCATGTAAATATAAATTTATCAGATATCAAATTATACTATACGAATATATAGAATAGAACAGAATCAAATACGATATAATGTCATTACGTATTTATCAATTACCAAACTATACTATACCAATATACAGTAAAACAAGACGAGATAATACAAAAATGATATTATGATTTATCAACTACCAAATTGAACTATTCAAATATATAGTAAGACAACGCAAAATATTGCTAATTTATGCTACTTATAACAAATTTAACACGACCAATTATCAATCTACAAGCGTATTTAACGATGCCATATTAAAAAAATCAATATCAACTTTGAAGCCAAGTAAATAGGTTTGATTCATACCGAAACGTAGGCCATCATCTAGTTGTCCCAGATATTACACTAAATCCTAGTTTGATTGTATCATAAACGAGGTGTACATGTATATTCGCATCTGAATCCTAATTCAATAAAACGAGTATTGATAAACGTATCCACCCATCATTAAAAGTTAAAAACATTAGACCGTATACATATGTCAGGAAATTTTATAAACACACATTCGACACAGGCTTTCTCCAAAAGTTGTAGTTTAACATCGAATTTCTAGCTATATACACACGTACATCTCATAATCAACTTTCATATTGAGATTTATGTATATATTCTAAAGCAATCAATACAAACACGCTCTTCATACATATATACAGATCCATTCATTGCCATTCTATGTACAACATTTTAAATATCGATTTTTCTCACGTCCAAAACAAAGATATTACCTTTACATTAAGAATAATGAGTATGTGTTCCATGCTTTTCTCAAAATTCTCAATTAAATGAAAGTAACTATAGAATGTACTAGGTTTACTAGGAACAGCTGTGCATCCTGCTCCGTAGGTAGTATCCATCTAAACGATATATCAGTTTTATGGTACATGTGATATATAAAGGCAATTTATGTTAGCTGTTGTTTACTTAACATCGATACAAGATATTTGACGATGTGAATATTACGCACAACGATGTACAACTACATGTATATGTAAATATTAAAGGTATATCTCTAAGCTTAATAGTCTTCTTCCTTACAGAATCTTTTTCAAACAAGATATTCAGTAACTAGTCTATACCCAATTTTGTTTCAAATAGCTCAGATATGTCTTTCGTTATTTTTATTTCAGAGTTTTGAAACTCCAATATTTTGACTTGGAGTGAGATTTTGTTTAGCGAAAAATGCATTTCGAATGAACTTTATTTCGTATTATTCGTCTTTAGTAATAATCATAACATAATACATCATTTGAAATAGCGCCCTATCTAGCCAGAATAAGCTGCTGCTCTAAAGAGGTTTACAGTACATAGATATAAATTTATACAATTAGCATATACATTAATCAATACAATTTTGAAGAATTCGAAGGAGCTGCCTGATCAGGCGCTAATTACTAGTCCTATGCCACCTGGCTAATACTTCCCTATGCGTGTATACCAGCGTGTGTGCTGGAGATGTAATGTGTTCTGTTTGTAGTGTGACCATGCTTCTAATGGTATAATTTATAGTGCCAGCTCACTTGAATGCTACAGCACAGACACCGCAACATCCTCCCCAGACCATTTTATACTCCACCTAGGTTGTTGGAGTTATGTGGGCAGGAGACAAATACTTTCTCTGCAAATTCCATGTGTACGACGACTTCGGGAATCGAACCCTGGCGGCCTGCGTGGAAGGCCGGAGTGTTGACTACTCGACCAATCCGCCCATTAATGATGTAATCCAATAAATGCATACACGCAAATATGCCCCTTAACTACCATGTATTGGTAAAGTATCGTATACTGCTGATATTCACTTTGTTATCATGGAATTACTAATGATGCATGGCATTCAATTTTCAGTTCCAATTACATGTTATTGTAGTAAATATGATTTTCATTTTTTTCATCGTTGTGCCTCATATTAATCCTTAGAAACACAAACTAGGCATTTGTTGCAGTTAACAAATGTTTGGATTTTTGCATCAACTTAGTTAACGTTGAACAAACCCTTTGTATGTATCTATAGTGATTATCCCAGGCAAACATCCGTTGATATCTGATTTGCTATCTATCAAAGTTTGACGTCTTTTTGTTTTTTACCTGCCTCAATTTTGCATATATATGTATAGTGTTTGGACCCGTTTATTGATAATATTCTTAAAAACTCTATTTTATATCAACCATATTAGACTTACATGTACCGTCACAAATGGAGGATACAAAGATAATTCGATAATTTGTAAAACCACCAATGTAAGCTTAACCTGGTCATGGACGCTGAAATGTATTCGTCCTTCTATGGAGACAGGTATATTGACAAATCGGAGTGTTCACGCAACCGCAAACATCGTCTATTTAATGAGACATGTCCTATTTCCATTAAAGTGGTTGATATTACGACGTCACGTCGATATGTTTTCTACATTAATAGTTAATCGCCATTTCAACTTTTTTACCAGCATGTATGGAAAGTAGTACATACACAATCTGGTAGATAATGTTTTTATTAGGTGAAACAAAAGTAGCGCAATGAACTAGCGGAAGATAAATCAATGCTATTTCATTGCAGAAAGGTATATATATATATATATGTGTGTGTGTGTGTTGTAAAGTTGTTAGGACATTATTGTATCAACAGAAAAGTGAAATTCAAATTTCACACAAGGAAAAAAAATGGTTATTTGTTTTCTTTATACTTTATACCAGTTTTGTACTTATTTTTCATTTCATCAAAATTTACTGACAAGATTGCATAGTCAATTGGATAGAATAACAGGCAAAGCCTACATAAATTCTCTCCGTCAAATGGATAAAGTGGAATAAACAATGAGACATACTATTTTAGACTAACGTCCATGCATTGATATATCTATGTAGTGTGTCAATGTATATTCACATGTATTTTTTACGGTGATATTATAACTAGGTTTTACTATATTGTGTGTATGGGCAATAGTGTTAGTATGTATGTTCATTAATTATAGATTTCCATGAACGGGTTGGTAGGTGAGAGGAATGTGGACGAGACAACTGGCGCGACACACATTGGGTCAGTTCCACAAGGGCAGACAACTGGTGTTACACACAGTGTGTCAGTTCTGCAAGGGCAGGCAACTCATAGTTGTACTGACATCATTCGTCAGTGAGGGAGCAGTCCTCAGGTCATCTGCGGAGCCGGAGGCCTGCATTATAGCACATCGGTGCTAGACCGTTCTCAGCACATCGGTGCTAGACCCTTCTGCGGTGGGGTATATATCCATGATTAGCGGACGTGGAATATATGTTGAATCGGAACACAAGTTTGTGAGACTTGTTTAGTCCATCGGATCCTTTCCATACTGCATTGTGTATTGCCCACATGGACAGTGGAACTATTGGTATACAAGCGGCAACTGTGACTCCACCAACCGGAGTAATGATATTTAGTGTTGAATGTATGAATGTGTGTTTGTGAGTGTGAGTACATACTTATGGGGTTTTCTTCAATAATTATTGTAAATAAACTTGTAGATATTGTATAACAAATCGTTCTCTGTTCTCTCAGCTACCGACCGGTCGTCCAACGTTACAAAATTGTCAATTACGTATTTATCAATTACCAAACTATACTATACCAATATACAGTAAAACAAGACGAGATAATAAAATAATGATATTATGAATTATCAACTACCAAATTGAACTATTCAAATATATAGTAAGACAAAGCAAAATATTGCTAATTTATGCTACTTATAACAAATTTAACACGACCAATTATCAATCTACAAGCGTATTTAACGATGCCATATTAAAAAAATCAATATCAACTTTGAAGCCAAGTAAATAGGTTTGATTCATACCGAAACGTAGGCCATCATCTAGTTGTCCCAGATAATACACTAAATCCTAGTTTGGTTGTATCATAAACGAGGTGTACATGTATATTCGCATCTGAATCCTAGTCCAATAAAACGAGTATTGATAAAACGTATCCACCCATCATTAAAAGTTTAAAACATTAGACCGTATACATATGTCAGGAAGTTTTATAAACACACATTCGACACAGGCTTTCTCCAAAAGTTGTAGTTTAACATCGAGTGTTTCTAGCTATATACACACGTACATCTCATAATCAACTTTCATATTGAGATTTATGTATATATTCAAAAGCAAACAATACAAACACGCTCTTCATACATATATACAGATCCATTCATTGCCATTCTATGTACAACATTTTAAATATCGATTTTTCTCACGTCCAAAACAAAGATATTACCTTTACATTAAGAATAATGAGTATGTGTTCCATGCTTTTTCTCAAAATTCTCAATTAAATGAAAGTAACTATAGAATGTACTAGGTTTACTAGGAACAGCTGTGCATCCTGCTCCGTAGGCAGTATCCATCTAAACGATATATCAGTTTTATGGTACATGTGATATATAAAGGCAATTTATGTTAGCTGTTGTTTACTTAACATCGATACAAGATATTTGACGATGTGAATATTACGCACAACGATGTACAACTACATGTATATGTAAATATTAAAGGTATATCTCTAAGCTTAATAGTCTTCTTCCTTACAGAATCTTTTTCAAACAAGATATTCAGTAACTAGTCTATACCCAATTTTGTTTCAAATAGCTCAGGTATGTCTTTCGTTGTTTTTATTTCAGAGTTTTGAAACTCCAATATTTTGACTTGGAGTGAGATTTTGTTTAGCGAAAAATGCATTTCGAATGAACTTTATTTCGTATTATTCGTCTTTAGTAATAATCATAACATAATACATCATTTGAAATAGCGCCCTATCTAGCCAGAATAAGCTGCTGCTCTAAAGAGGTTTACAGTACATAGATATAAATTTATACAATTAGCATATACATTAATCATACAATTTTGAAGAATTCGAAGGAGCTGCCTGATCAGGCGCTAATTACTAGTCCTATGCCACCTGGCTAATACTTCCCTATGCGTGTATACCAGCGTGTGTGCTGGAGATGTAATGTGTTCTGTTTGTAGTGTGACCATGCTTCTAATGGTATAATTTATAGTGCCAGCTCACTTGAATGCTACAGCACAAACACCGCAACATCCACCCCAGACCATTTTATACTCCACCTAGGTTGTTGGAGTTATGTGGGCAGGAGACAAATACTTTCTCTGCAAATTCCATGTGTACGACGACTTCGGGAATCAAACCCTGGCGGCCTGCGTGGAAGGCCGGAGTGTTGACTACTCGACCAATCCGCCCATTAATGATGTAATCCAATAAATGCATACACGCAAATATGCCCCTTATCTACCGTGTATCGGTAACGTATGGTATACTGCTGATATTCACTTTGTTATCATGGAACTACTAATGATGCATGGCATTCAATCTCAATTCCAATTACATGTTATTGTAGTAAATATGATTTGAACCAAAACAAAAATCGGATTAAGAAGTTATATGGTATTATTCTGGGTTTACTTTTAGACGAGTGATTAATCAATGGTTTACATACAAAGAAAAATACCGAGGTGTGTTATTTTATATCATGTACCTTTGGTAAAAGGAATACATGAATTAATAAAACAACACACTGATAATGTAAAAACATAAAAATAAAGGTACGATATCGTCTACACAGAAGAACAACATCCGAATTCAGAATCAATGCAAAATGATCAGGAAGTGAGGAGACACCAAAAACAATAGGCAAACATCTTCTACATATAGGTTTCAAAGCGTCTTTTCATTTTTTTTTATCGTTGTGCCTCATATTAATCATTAGAAACACAAACTAGGCATTTGTTGCAGTTAACAAATGATTACTTTGTTTGGATTTTTCATCAACTTAATTAACGTAAACAAACCCGTAGTATCTATAGTGATCATCCCGGGCAAACATCCGTTGATATCTGATTTGCTATCTATCAAAGTTTGACGTCTTTTTGTTTTTTACCTGCCTCAATTTTGCATATATATGTATAGTGTTTGGACCCGTTTATTGATAATATTCTTAAAAAACTCTATGTGATATTAACCATATTAGACTTACATGTACCGTCACAAATAGAGGATACAAAGATAATTCGATAATTTGTAAAAACACCAATGTAAGCTAAACCTGGTAATGGACGCTGAAATGTATTCGTCCTTCTATGGAGACGGGTATATTGACAAATCGGAGTGTTCACGTAACCGCAAACATCGTCTATTTAATGAGACATGTCCTATTTCCATAAAAGAGTCTGATATTACGACGTCACGTCGATATGTTTTCTACATTAATAGTTAATCGCCATTTCAACTTTTTTACCAGCATGTAATGGGAGTAGTACATACACAATCTGATAGATAATGTATTTATTATGTGAAACAAACGTAGCGCAATGAACTAACGGAAGATAAATCAATGCTATTTCATTGCAGAAAGGTATATATATATATATGTGTGTGTGTGTTGTAAAGTTGTTAGGACATTATTGTATCAACAGAAAAGTGAAATTCAAATTTCACACAAGGAAAAATAATGGTTATTTGTTTTCTTTATACTTTATACCAGTTTTGTACTTATTTTTCATTTCATCAAATTTTACTGACAAGATTGCATAGTCAATATGATAGAATAACAGGCAAAGCCTACATAAGTTCTCTCCGTCAAATGGCTAAAGTGGAATAAACAATGAGACATACTATTTTAGACATGGTAGAAATGAAAAATTTAAAATAAATTATTCATATTAACACAAGGCTAAGGGGAAGTAACACATGAAGGAAACATCTCACACACCTCATACACACTTACACACACATACAAGTACATGTATAAATACTTTAAGTTCAGCCTATATATATACACTATCATAGACAGATATTGGCAGACTTTGACCAAAAGTACTTATTTCTCTATAATATTGATAAAGATAGCGTATGAAGGAACTAACCTCACAGACTGGTGCGATACGCACTCGTCCTTCCCCTACACGTCTACTCTGTTATGGTTTCGTTTTGATCATGCCATAGTTATTGTCTTCCAGGAAAAGTAATTACAAAGAGTACATCATAATACTGATCAATGTACGGTGCGCATGCTTACCATTTATGTATACACCTACATGTATTCCATTGTATAAGATTAGGAACTTTTCCAAGTTTACAATTTGTTTTTGGCATAGTGCTTAGACGAAATATGATGGCGTGCATTCTGACGTTTTTATGGTGGTGAATGGCAGTTAGTGGAAGTGTTTTCCTTTGTGTAATGTTTAGGAATTGAGTGAGAGTTGCGTCGTTTATGCTGGTAAGGGAGTGTGTAGGTGTTGTGTTTTTTTGTACGGTGAACTATTCAAGAATGAGTCAGTTTTCAAAATTAAAATGTTTTAGGGTCGATGGAACATCGTGTTAACACATATCTTTGTGACATAAAGAAGGAAGAAACTTGAAACTAAATATGTTTTTAAACCTTTCATACATAAGAAATCGAATGCCATATTCAGTCTTGAAATAAAAGGAGAAACATCTTTCAATTTCACCATTACTTTCCGTGTACGTCTTACAGACAAATTATCACGCATGTACTGCGTTTTTACACTTAGATTAACTCTGTAGAAATAATTCCATTCGCCTTGGTGTTGACTGGCTGTGGTACGAACTAATCAAGGAGTAGCGCGCTTGGTAAATAGTTACAAGATAACACATGACTTTTCTATTGCATGCTGTGAAGCTGTGAAGAGCTGTACAAAGATTGATGGACGACCAAGTTATACTTCAAACTTCAATTGTTATTATCGCCTTAGTTCTGTTTAACAAGGACAAATTGAAATTAAATTATGTTGTCCTCAGCACGTACTCGCGTTACTTTGGATTAGATTATTATTTAACTACTTCAATACACAACTGCTGACATGACATTCTCCGCATAAAATGAGTATAAGATATTGTCTCAAGTATAACGGGCAAATTGATACCGTCCAAATAGGTAAGACTAAGCGTGATGTAAGCGTTTACAGTATCTCTGTTTTAATTGATTCGAATGTGAAAAATTCCAATCTATTTTTGGTGTATGAACTCATGCTATGCAAGCATAATGAAAGTAAGATTACCTGAGCACACTCACAGCCACCAGGGCTTTGTTATCGATTAATAAAGATACCTTTTTCTTTCTGCTGCATATCAATTAACTTCATCTAAGTAGGTTTATCGATACGCTATCCTTGAAAACTTGCATAAGCTTGCCTAATATAAATATAATAAACCAAAACCTTGTGGCGGACTTCTGAAGAAATATACATTCCTTACTGTTAGAAAGTAACTGCCTATTTCATCCACATTCAGTTAATAAACAATGTTTACTTTATGATACCTATATAGTCACCGTGTAGTTTAATTGTTTTCAGTGGTCTGTACAGCATTCTATGACGACCGTCGTATATTAGTTCATGATCCAGTAACCATATTAAAAAAACCAATTTGTGGCTTACCTTTCGCTGTCTGCGAAAAACCCGATTTCCGCCAATATTGATTATTTCTCTGGTCTTAAAACTGATTACGACATTTATTACAGATATGTAGTTTTACAACCATGTAGTTTTCACAACCGTAAATAGATCCAAACAATAGTTGACGTGGATGAAGTGGCACCTTTTATAGAACGGAAATCACCTAGAACAAAGATAGCCAATTAGTCACTAATAATAGAACGGAATTTGTTGGCAATGAATTGGCACTTATTACTAAACGAAAATCACCAGACACAAAAATAACCTATTCAGGTTGATAACTGGAATGACATTTACATATATTGAAACTTATGGTCAATATTGTCTGATCAATATAGGATCCAATTACCTACCAGGGTGTGACTGTACGGTTCAACAATATAATTAGAAAATAGTTTTGAAATGTTTTTTAAGCATTATTTATGTTTTGTTGTCAAATGTTATAAATTGTAACTCCTCTTTTGCAATTTTTAACAGATATTTCAGAACACATTAGGTTGTGTCTTTCGTCCCTTCCTAAGCCAGTAAAAACTGGTGTTTTTACACTAGCTCCACACAGTGAATGATTGATTGTGATTAGTGATTATTTTCTGAAGGTGGTTGTCTAAAAAAAACATGTATTCCGCTTTAAGGACATTATTCTGTATAAGTTTCAACAAACATTGAATGATAGCTTGAGGATAAAAATAACAACAACAACAGCAACAAGTTTATTAAAAAAGTTCATTCTTTCATACAATCACACTCCGTATACGTCAAGTCAATGAAACAGTACAAAATCCCTATAGTAATATAATAGTATACCCTGTCATAATTCATCATGCTAACATTATCAGGAAAACAAGTTTCTAATAACAATGTGTTGGTTGTGGTGGTGGTGGTGGTGGTGGTGGTGGTGATGATGATGATGACTTGAAGTGCAGGTTTAAATAAGAGAGTGAGTGAATGTGTCATATTTGTTAATGTATGTGAAATACTTTTGTGAAAAATAATACTAATTAATATAGAAACAGAAAAAAATAAGAAAAACTAATTTCTCTCACAACAAACATCTGATAGATATGTACATTTCTCCCTAAAATAAAAATTCAATATTAGAGACAGGAAACAAAGAAGCTGATCTATTAATATCCTGTATCACAGAAGTTAGCTCATATATCACAGGAATGAATTTAATCGTTTGATACAACCATATACAACAGACTAGAAAATGAGGAATAGCAATGTTTGCTTTGCCAACATGCAATATTCGCTAGATAAGACAAAGCGTCATTTTACGTTAATAAATACGCATTACATACTTGTGGGAAACATTTGTTTCTAGGTGATCGTGTATCCGCATACAGAGACTCGTCTACTAACAGGGACACAATGACGTTTATATTTAATATCAACTTGAAAAGTCACTGTTAAACCAGAATTACTTCAAAGTGGTACAATACACGTTACTATCGGTAAATGGTTCTTTCAACCAGTCAAAAAGGTCTGTGATAGTGATAGAAATGTCTAGTTAAAAAGTGAATAGTGTTCATGATATACCTTACACTATCAACACATGACTTTTAAACGTTCACTAAGCATTACAGTTTTTGCATTTAGCACGAATCCAAATCGGTATACATATCCTTATCGGATGGAGAAAAGAATGAATCAGAACTATTTCCCAATAAATCGTTTATAACGCGTTAATCTATTAATATTACGCCATCATCTTCTTCTCCTCGTCCATATTTAAATCAACAGTTTTCCATCCATTTCTGCATGGTTTACTCTGTACCATACTAAAAATAACGAACAGTGCTGTGAGCAAAATGATGATTCCCGCCCCGATCAGAACGGGTTCACTCAGCATTCCTTGCAAAATACAACCTGAAAAAAACGATAATTGTGTAGCCTTTATACATACTTACATGTTTATTGTATGCATTGATATTTATATCAGCAATCTGAGTTTATAAAATAGTGTAATAAGCAAGTGAAATAAGAGGTCTTCTAAGTGAAATGTAACATTACGTTTCATGCATGTTCTACACTATTTAGTATATATACACCCATGCAATTTGTTTTTATCAAATAACTTTAACAATATCATATCACAATGCATTTTAACTGTTTACCTGTTTCTGTGTATTGTTTCTGATTGAATTTTGTAGAAAAGGTATGCAACTGTCAAGAAGAATGCAGCTGATTGAATATAAACTCAAACTGATGATAGTTTATAAATCATTAACACGATTTTCTGAACAAAATCTCAAAGAACATATTGTGTTGATTTACTTTATAAATAGTGTATGTAAATTTACTTACTGAAAATTTCCTCAACAGATTTGGTGTTCGAACAATTGATTTGCTGATGCTTCTGAAAGAAGAAAAAACTCCTAGGTAAACATAAAGAAACTCGCGTGATGTGCTGGTTGGGGGATTGTTCGTTGTTCTGATTATCAATATTGCCAATTAGATTTTGATTTGATCTCGAGATAGACAGGTCGAAAATTTAAACAAAATCTCAGTATATAATCGCCGGTTAAAACAAGAGAAACAATATACTATCCCCATCATAACACAGTGTCACAAATACTAAGTTCATACGTGTTAATTTCGCTACAACCAATACATTGTAGTTAGGGAGGTTTTGTTTGCAGGTTCCAATGACGTGTAGCCGTTCAAAAAGAAGCTCAATAGTTGGTAATTTGGTCCCGCCTATACTGACTTGGTGTGACATTTGGATCGTTCTTGTTTAGCGTCCTGTTATCAACGATTTCATACGACAAATTTTGATTTTTATTGGCCAGAGTTTTATAACTTCCTGTCAGAATGCATGACAAGATGAACGTATCATCGACATCGACGACTGATTTATGTTGATAATTGGTAAAATTCACACAACACTGAGGTACGGGTCTGTGAAATGTTTCATAAGTGGTTTGGCAAAACAATGCTCGAACTAAGTTTCAATAATGAATTTTGATACAGTTCAATACCATACATTCAATTCGTTCATCAGTTTTGTCAACAAACTAAAGGGTTAATTTGCACTACATGATTGAATAGCTCTGTTGTTTTGGTCAGAAACGGTACGGCGGTACCAACCCCGATTGAAACATGGTTCTCATCGAAGATACGATCCTAATCAGTTTTCTACCAAAGCACGCGAAAGAATCGTGGCAGTTTTTTAAGCTGCACCGACGCTTTGAGAAGTTTCAAAACCGCATCACCGGTTGTTGCAGGGTCAATTGGTTAGCTGGGCGGATCCCAGTTTAAGAAAAATGAAAGCGACAATTGAGGATGTTGCCTTTTCATACCATTATTCTGCAACTAAAGCAAGCTTTAGGTTGAACTGGATCATATGCCCACAAGGAATTCTTAGTCAAAGCACTTTGAAACTAGGTGGTCATTCAAATTTGCGATTCCTTCTGTCGACGATGTCTTGCGTATTTGCAAAGATCCAGGATGAAAACAATTTGACAAGCAATTTTGGCATATTTCCGCCCCTTCGTTATGACTCTATCACCTCTGTGACTGGCATAATTCGCAAACTGAAGGGATCATTTATCTTCATTTTTATGTTGTACTTGTAACACGAAAACAGATTTAATGCAGTGTTCAAATTGTAAATGATACTGACACAGGCTAAGTGTCATTAAAACGACGTAGTAGCAGTATACACTTTATAATAAAAAACTGAATGATTTTGCATACCGAATCATTTTGCATTGTTGTAGAAATGCTGGTTAAAAGTGAAGACGTCGAGGAGTTGAAAGGAGATATTGCTGTCACACCACCAATAGTATTTGGTCTCGCTGCAGCCATTACGACAACCCCACCAAATGTCAGCACTGAGGTTAACCATGCCATCGGCACCATTATGAACTGTAATTTAATAGTGCACACTTGTGATTGGACAATATTAAGCTATAGCCTGCTTCCAAATTACAATCTTACACTTAATTACTAAAAGGATGATTTGAGTACTTTTGTAACTGGTAATAAATCTTAATTAAATATTTTCATCTGAATCTGTGTCATGTAAACTTTGAACATTTTAGGCATCATTGTTAGTATGATTTGTAATACTGCTAATCTGTGTGTTACATGTCAAGATTATGATTATTATTCAACAGTTACTTGATAGAATTCAAATGATTACAAGGAATACGTATAAATGGAAGGCCTATAGGACTATAAACCAGAAATACAAAGTAAACGCTATACTGCATTATATGACCATGTCGTCCATTTGGAACTAGTTAATAGTAATAAAAGTCAAAATAATATAATTTTAAAGATGAATTCCAAACAATAATTTAGATCTAATGTCCCGTGTTTTGTTTTCAAATAACAAAAACAAAACCTAACATCTTCCCCTCCCCCAAATTGCCCCCTCATCCTCCCCCATCTTCCTCTTTCATATGCACATGGAACCGATTGGAGGTATTGCATATATAACTGATACAAAACAGAATTAATTTAAATGATACCAAATAATTGCCATTAGAAATAAGAAAACCCAATCAAAGTCAAGTTTTAAGTGCACCATCAAATAAGGTAAAGTGTTAAGAGCACCATCAAATAAGGTAAAGTGTTAAGAGCACCATCAAATAAGGTAAAGTGTTAAGAGCACCATCATCGGGGGAGAGAATGAAAATAACAAGTAGCATAACACTGGAGAGTAACATTGGATAATGTTTTAAAATTAAAACAAAAACAATGTTTACATGCGATTAAACGATGATAAAAAATGCTTACCTATATTACAATAACAGATGCACCCGAGAATTACTCCTTTCTATTTGTCAAATCAACCGTTATATGAATTATTTAGTATTACTGTACATAATATTTCAAATTTAACTAGATTAATGACAACCACGTTAAAAAATAACGTGCCATTTAAAGATAATAAGTCAAGGCTTACTTACATTTAATGACAGATGTTCCCGCGAATTTCTTCTGTCCAAATCATAAAACATGATATAAGAGTCTATTTTGATCTGAGTTATTATTAGAACAGAAACTGAAATAGATCCATGTAACGGTTGATATGAAGGGAATCCCCAAAACACAATGGCATACCTAACTTTTTATATTTAAATAAGCTATTTAAATTCTTTAAATCACGATAAGGCAAAAAAACACGAAAAAACAAAACAAACAATTTGCCACAGAACGTGCCGTTGTAAACAGAGCGTAGCGCTTACCGCAGTCTATATGTATACGTATACGTTTTCTAAATATAAAGTCAAGTAATAGGACTGAAAATTTTCAGACGTTTTACAACGCCTGTTACACTCATGTTATGTAGTACACAGTATGTAACGACAGAAACTTCCGGAATGTGTATTTCAAGACATGAAGCTACTTAAACAGACATTGTAAGTAATCATTACTGCAAAACATTAATATCTAAACATTGTATATATATTCGATAATCCAATACGCATGTTTACTTTTGCATTACTCAAGTATAAACCATTTGTATCGAGGTCGTTGAGTCTTACTGTAGAATGTGACCGTATGTATAGATTGCTATATATGTTAGAATGAGACACGTTACTGTTTATGATGAATTTGGGACAGGTTTAAATTGTAATACGTCAGATATTTACTTGGTTAATTATTGATAGTCATGATTTTGGGTTTGACCTCCACATTCTCATGGATAAGTTAGAAAATCAGGCGGGCTCATTTACGGAGTCAACTCCTTCCTTTTCCATAACAATTCCCTCTGTGCGTATTGCAGAGTTTGCAAACCAATGACGTAATAATCAATACCTGCTCACAAGAGCAGATAACTCTGCAATAGGCAAAGACGGAATATCTGTGAACAGAATAGTACCACTAGTATTGAGTATTCACTGTATATAAGAATAACTCATACTTATGATCGAGTTGATTGAAATGAAAATCATTAGAGATATTTTAATTAAATACTGAACAGTTGTTAATGCAATTCGCATCTATTTTATAGATAATCCTGTCACCACTGCCAGTATCATGATTTCCCGAATGTCACCGGTATAAACGGTACGGAACAACGCCCATATCCCCATAACATGGTAAGTGTATTTTCATCTTTCTAAATCTCTTCCGTATTAAATACACAGACAAACATCGTGCATACTTATGGAATAATGGCACCACTGTACGTGTCTTCGTTCCACAGCCATGTGGAACATTTCCTTACACATCATTGTCCCAACATGTATGGAGCACTCGTAACATATCATGTTTCCAACATGGGTGGGACTCTCCTAACATGTCAGTCCCCGAGGATTCTCGTTACCTTGTAGTTGGAATCAAGCACAGATTACATGAATTAATTGTTTTTGAATAAATCATCGGATGTAACCTTAAGGTGTAGATTTGTAAAGAAATAAAAGGCTTTAATTCTTCATATATGAGTTCCGGAACACTTTTTACCCGTGTTTTTTTTTAATTAGTTTGACCTCAATACCACTAATATCACTGATGGGGGAATTTGCTGAAAAAGCTACATAGAACAGAGAATATTCAATTTGTGTGGCTGTCTACATTTGCAAACTAATTGATGAAATAGCTGTCTACCACTGCGTATTTCTAACCGGAATGTTTTAAATATGTGAAGAACCACACATACCCTGATCGTATAAGTATGGCTGTCATGTTGCCAACATGTGTTAAAAATAACCTAATTGTTTTGTTTGACATGTAATTTTACCTATACCAGTTAACAGACTGGTTGTATGATCACATAATAGATTGAACCTGGCATTTAAATGCATTGTGACGGCGATCAGTGTCCGAAAATTGTAAGCTGACAAATAGAAATAAAAATCTGTCAGACGGAGGTAGAATTTCATGTACTTATTAGATAAGAAGGGAACTGCATTTAAAGCTGGATCATATTCACTTCTTTTAAGGTGTATCTAGTGATAGTTATAATTACTTAAGTGGCAAGTGTTCTTGAATAGAAATTTTTAACCGATGAAAAATATTTGAACATAATTGTATTTGGCCTCCTTTATAAAACGGTGTGATTTAGTGTAGTTCTATTTCACCGTTTCTCTTCGAAACTCCATATACATGTTTGATAAGCGCAGTGTTATTTTACCGTTTACACGAAGAAATATTTGTTTGGACACTATATTTCCGGTTTTGAGCTGTTTGTTAAGCATGATTAGTAACTTAATGTTCGCTGTTGTTTTTGCAGATTTATGATGCCGAGAAGCTAGCTAAATTAGCTAAAAGTGTCACGTGTTATATATGTTAAATCTGTTAAAAGCTATAGTATTAGTGCATACTCCATTCCTTTTTCATCACGCCACTAGCTATTTTTCCAAATTAGAACAAAATGTCTATACAGTCGTCTTAATGCCTTTCCATCTCTATTGTAGGAGGTTTCCTCTGCTACCACCAAAGTAGCCAATAGTACAGTTCCAACCGCGTATGACATCGGATCAAATGGTACGTCTTGGTGTTCAACACATTGTCATCGTTATAGCGGTATCTCTAATAGACGTATGTTTCCAATTCCAAACACATGTAGTTGTAAAATATCGTACCTAAAGAAAGGGTGACAGTTGTGCTTGTACATACGTAGCCTAGAAATAGAAATTGTTCTTGAGGATATTTATCCTTGAAACCATGTTGAAGGCCATGCATTCAAAATGTACGGATAGGATGGTATATGTATGAAGAAGATGACCAAATAATTAATTCGCAAAAGTACAAAAGTAATATTAAGCTAGATTTTCGTTTTTATCTATATTAATGTCATAACTCGGGTAAGTTACAGCGTGATTTATATATTGTTTATCACTATCACAGTCCTCGACAAATTAGATGTACTAAATGTTACACAGATGATCTCAAACTGTTAAAATAGTTAATTTGTGAACTCAGACTGTATGTCTAGCCACATCTGCTACAGTGTCCACATTTTTAAACTTACTGTTAAAACAATCAAACGACACAACAGAAGGAGTATATCAGTCATGTTTATATGTGTATAATAATAAACGTGTAGATGCCTGATATTTCTTAGGTAAGCAATACTGAATATTAGAATTTAATGGACTTCCATGTATGTTCCATGCATTGTTTTATTATGTACTAAAAGGTGTTTCAAATCACTATCTTCTCATTACTTATAGTTACCTTTGTCAAAATAGTTCGTATGTTGTCTCAAATCGGATCACACATTATTATCCATGGTTATAGGTCCTTTGCAACCAGCCAATACATGTTCAACTCCCTGGGGAGCATAAAGCCGGAGCTGCCATATCGGCGCTTACAGCTAGCATTCAACAATTCTAACACTTTCCAACCACGTACTCATTTACAGATCAGGAGACTGGAACAAGCGGAGTAAAGTATACAACACAGTGCTTTGCCGTGACTCCAACCCGCAACCCTTCGGTCACGAGTCCGGCGTCCTACTACTAAACTACCGTGCATCCGTACTAACGTATCACAATATCGCTACTCACATAAAACAACATATCACCTACACATTTAATATATACGTAATGGATTGATTAATTATTTTAGTGATGCAATGCTCTCGCAACGTCACATAATTATTCTGATTTTATTTTTCAGATGACACACAGATGGTTTTGATCCGATTGGGCGCCATTGTGTTCGTTATACTTTTCATTGTCCTGATCGCCCTCTTTCTTGAATCCCGAAAACGTCACAGGGCAAAAAAGGACTTGAATGCTTTCTTTATCTTTTGATGAATACGAATCTATTGTTAACTACATGCATTTAAAGCACTACACACAATGCATTAGAAAGCATTGGTCAATATTCCTTATCTAAGTGCTTGTAAAAAGGTCAATTTACACTAATTCAATATTTAACGTTATTTATATTGCTATTATACAACATTTTTATTATTTTTTTTTATATTTATTTGACTCATTTGTGTTTTTTTTATTGTTAATACTTTGCCTAAGATATTATGCATAATAAAATTTGAATCAGTGTTATATTTGTTAACTTTGTTTTATTTTCATTTGCACGTCATTGAAAAAAATATCAGAATCATTTGAATTGTACACAAAAGCGGTACTTATCTAAACATTGCACAGTGTTTGTTTGTGGCGTATGCAATTAAAATCTAAAAACATCATTTAGCCATACTTTTCATTGGACTATATTTATCCTCGAGATGTGGAAAGCGTGTGTTATACCGTATAACGGGTTAGTTACGCGGGCTTAAATGTTCGCGAGTTTGACATAAAGTTGGAAAATTGATTGTATATGGAGTATAATTTCGTAATCTAGACATGTTAAGGAACTTAACTTTCGCGTTGTTTTAGCAAAGAAACGAAAAACTCAGCATATTAAGTGTCAAATAGGCTTTATTACAGCATATTGAGTAACAACAAGTAAGCGATTTCTGTAAAAAAAAAAAAAAAAAAAAAAAAAAAAAAAAAAACNCTTTCGCGGTGTTTTAGCAAAGAGACGAAAAACTCAGCATATTAAGTGTCAAATAGCCAAATAAATAGGCTTTATTACTGCATATTGAGTAACAACAAGTAAGCGATTTCTGTTAAAAATAAAATTATCGACAGAAATATCAGATGTGTGACATTATCTTTTTACAACCATTTTGTATAACTCCGATTTATATGAATCGTTACATACACTCGTTTTGTCATGAATACATTACGCGTATGAAGTTTATTATCGCGTTTATTCCGTGGATCATATTTTCACGATCACGGTATTGACCCCCGAAATCACGTAAATATCTTTCAAGTAGAAATATTCTGCCGTATGGTATCATACATATAAGCTTCACAAAAGAACAGGAAATCATTAAGTCCCAGTGCCGATCGAACTCTGAAACCGGGACGAAATCCCCCCATTTTAAAAATCCCACCAAAATAATAAACTGATATTCCAATTCTTAACGAAAGAAACTGATTAATCAATCAAACAATATACCAACTAACGATACTCATCCACAGGGGTTAAAACTCAATATTACAATACGCCAAGTTAGAGTATTATGCCTGCAACTAAAATTTTTATTTCCATAAGGACCATTTATCAGATTCTGCTGAATGTGAATGTGGTTTTGAAAAGGAAACAAGTAATCACTATTTTGTTTTGTGCCAGATACATTGTATAATATCCCCAGATAACTACTCTCAGCGTCCCTAACTATTGATACTCTACACTGCGTTGTAAACATTCCAGATGATGGACAATGTGTGATGGTGATGCAAAGATTAAAAAACACCCTAATATGTAATTCTTTAACAACGGAATGATCTCCCCTCTACCACTGACTGGTGTACCGATATAACCAGTTTCCAGTTTCTATAAATTATAATACTAATGCATTCAAATACATATCTTCCTCCAGTACGAGAAAACTGATATAGGCATAACCTGTTGTTTAACCCCTTTCATGTAACATGTTTGAATAAAATTCGTTGATATGAAATATTCCTTGTTTAAGAAGTTTTAAAGTCCCAGTCGAATGGCTATGCCTTGTTCAATCCAAAACGTTTCTGAAGAGATGTGTTACTACAAAACAAGAATTGGTGTTATGTTACAATATCTAATGGAGATACTTCATTCTGCTTCACTTCACAGGCGCACTTTTGTTAGTGATAAGGTAATTTTGTCTTTACCTACCTAGGTAAAACGAACTAACAAGCGCCTTTCACACCATAACTTTATGCTTGGTAACCTTATCACCATAGGGGCTTAACCATAACATTATCATCTTATCAATTGCGTCACACACTTAAGTGCTGTTGATGCGGTTCCGGTTGTATCCTTTCGTATGGTTTTGAAATCCGATTGTCATTCTCCTGTGTAAACGGTACACCATTTGAGGGTTTATGCTAAATTCTGGACGAAGGCCGACTGCAGTCGGTAGATTTCACGTTATCTGCCCAGATCAACCTGACATATCCACCAAATGTAAACAAAATACATAGAAGTTTGAAAAGGAGTAGAATAGGCCAATAAGTTAATTTAAACCTTGTTCCGTTGGTTATTTTAAAAGTGGGCCAGAAGGCAAAGGCATAGAACTCGCTTTTACGGATATGACGAGCAATACGCCTATTTAGGAACACACATTTGAATATATATGTGAAGCCTTGGAAAGATCTATAGATGTATAGTGAAAATACGTTTTTAGAGTATTTATTTTTGGAAAAAATAAGCTTTGTTAGTTATTGTTTAATGCTGGATTATCAAATTATCAAGTTTCCCGATGAGCCATTAACTCGGTTGGATATTTTTATTCGAGCAACTGGTTACTAAATCCCGACCGGTTTGACTACCCTAATATTTCCCAACGTTTCAAAGACAACAAAGATTTAATTTAAGTGAAAATTTATTTAATGTCATCAATATTTGTATATAAATATCATCAAAAATGTTTGAAATTCAAACGAAAAGATTCAGTTCACTTCCATGAGTTATAGTATAGTACATAATTGAGTGAGGTCCTCCTAGCACAGTTAAAAAACCCAACAAAGATGTGCATTAAACGTCAACGTCATATGAGTTTTTGGTACGGATGGCGAGGGTTTACCTTCCAAGTATCATGCCAGTGCTTATGGCTAGCCATCGCAGGATGTTTTAACAATTTGTTTTCCTAGTGATAAGCTGGCTAGCACCCCAGAGCCTGATATTTCAATGTTCCAGTTGTGAGTTGCTGTATGTGTTATACACGCATTACATATATTCAACCCAAATCTCCAAAAGCATCTGATGCATTGACGTGATGTGTTTTGTCGTTTGTTTACTCAAACATTTATCTGTTTGTGGCATCAGCCCAATGACCTTCACATTATGTCGTGGCACTAGAGGAAAAAAGAAGGATTATACGAAGTCTGAATAAGCTAAACAATGAAAATGGGTATCTACTTGGTACTTTGGACACTTGTTATGTGTTGAATTATTGAATTTAGAGTAAATTTAGGTATGCCTTATATTCTATTAAATGTATTAGATATACAGATTAAATTTCGAAAACAAAACTAGCTGAATCATTGATACAAATGGAGCAAGTACAAGTATTCAAAACATGTACGAGCTTTGTATGTACTAATTGTATACAAAATGAAAAAAGAGTAAACAATTTGAGATTAACTTGGTGCTTATCTCGTGAAAGATCATCTAAACAGCTTGTTAACTGTAGTTTATCTAAAGTTTATAGCTTATCTATAGCTTATCTATAGTTTATCTATAGTTTATAGTTTATCTATAAAGTATAGCTTATCTATAGTTTATCTATAGCTTATCTATAGTTTAAAGCTTATCTATAGTTTATCTATGGATAAAAAAAGGAGTAAACGTCCATGTAAAGGAAGTAAATATAGAAAAAATAAGATTAACGACCGACTAAAAAACTTATCTATAGTTTATATATAGCTTATCTATAGTTTATATCTTATTTGTAGTTTATAGATTATCTATAGTTTATAGATAGCTTTTCTATAGTTTATCTATAGCTTTTCTTTAGTTTATCTAAAGTTTATAGCTTATATATAGTTTATCTATAAATTATAGCTTATCTATAGTTTATAGCTTATCTATAGTTTATCGTTTATCTATAGTTTATAGCTTATCTATAGTTTGACGTTTATCTATAGTTTATAGCTTATCTATAGTTTATAGCTTATCTATAGTTTATCGTTTATCTATATTTTCTAGCTTACCAACATTTTAAAGCCTATCTATATTTTATAGCTTATCTATAGTTTATATCTTATCTATAGTTTATAGCTTATCTATAGTTTATAGCTTATCTATAGCTTATACATAGTTTCTAGCTTATATATTGTTTATATTATCTATAGTTTATAGCTTATCAATAGTTTATCTATAGTTTATCTATAGCTTATCTATAGTTTATGTATATTTTATGTATAGATTATAGCTTATCTATTGTTTATAGCTTATCAATAGTTTATCTATAGTTTATCTATAGCATAACTATAGTTTATCTATAGCTTATCTATAGTTTATCTATAGCTTATCTATAGTTTATCTATAGTTTATCTATAGCTTATCTATAGTTTATGTATATTTTATGTATAGTTTATAGCTTATCAATAGTTTATCTATAGTTTATCTATATCTTATCTATAGTTTATGTATATTTTATGTATAGATTATAGCTTATCTATAGTTTATCTATAGCTTATCTATAGTTTATGTATATTTTATCTTTAGTTTATAGCTTATCTATAGTTTATCTATAGTTTATAGCTGATCTATAATTTATCTATAGTTTATAGCTTATCTATAATTTATCTATCTCCATTTATGCATGTTCTTTGTCTAAGTGATATACTTATATATGCTTAGGGACAGAATGAGTGATTTTGTTTACACATCAATCATCCCCAGTATTAAGCGTGTTTGTTAAAGGATTGGTGGTTAAGGATGAGCTGATGCTGCCACAAAAGTTTCGGCATTTGCCTTCGATTAAAGTAATGATGCATGTGTTCAAGTTCATAATTGTAGTTCAGTATTTGAGCTAGGATACAGATATCTGGAATGGAAGTTTACCAGGTTTCTAAAGTAATTAAGATGTTGTTTTTCTTCAAAAAACAAATCATCTGTATTGAACAAATTTTCTTATTTTATGCTTGAATAAGTGTTTAGTTTCACAATACTAATCTTTAATAGGTTAACATAGTTATTGTTGGCATCGTAGTTTAATGTAGGTGAAAAATGAATGAATGTTCCTTCACATGAAGATCTCTTAGTTCTAGAGAAGAGGTTGCTCAAAGCAATACATCTTCGCTAGCCAAGTGTTCGCTTCGTATACACTCCACTTACCCCTGGCGGATTTAGCCTTGTTAACCGAGCCTTCAAATTTTCGTGCAGAGCCAATCGCTCGCATCCAATGAAATCGCGTCTTACACATAGCGCTGATGTTAAATAAGTTGGTGGACATCCTTGACGACGTGCCACATGTAAATGCTGAACTGGGAAAATGTGTGTGCTGCTTTGGATTGTTTCCATATTGCTTTTTCATTTATACTCCACCTTGACATACACGTGCTTATATCAACACGCCGTTGAGTATGTATGTAACGGTCATTCTGATTGGTTAAAAGTTTGTCGAGAGAAGAGCGATAACTCGGTATATCCGCTAGATGGCAGTGCAGGGATTTATAAAAACACGGCTATATCCGCCAAGGGTACGTGAAGTGTATACGAAGCGAACACTTGGCTAGTAAAGAAGAAAGCAATAGAGAAAATTAACCCTTTTTGGCAACGTCCCTCAACCCCCTGGGGGCCTGCCCTACTATTTGTACAATTTTTGTCCCCGCTATACCTAGGGATGCTTTCAGCCAAAATACGGTTGATATCCATCATTTAGTTCCAGAGAAGAAGTTGCTTAAAGCAATATAGCCAAATAACCCTTTTTGGCCTGCCCCTCAGCCCCCTGGGGGTCAGCTCCACCATTTGTACAATTTTGAATCCCAACCACCAAGGGATGCTTCTAGTCAAATGTAGTTAAATTCTTATCAGTGTTTAAGAAGAAGAAGTCGTTTGAAGAAATTGTTGACGTACGGATCGATCCCGGACGACGGACGCAACGGTATGGCATAAGCTCACCTTGGTCCTTTGGCCCCGTTGACCTATAAATGTAACTTAAATGATAAATGACTATTGCCTCATGATGACTCTCATCTATAATTGATTTGAATAGCATTCCATCTCTACCGCAGCTTATAGTTTGTACGTCAATATAAAACAAAATTATCCCTTAGGTCGAGCGCTAAAGACCTCACCATACTAATATATATTGAATTGTATATTACATTATTGAAAAATTAAAGAAAACCCCCTGAAACTTACACTTTGCAAATTAAAACTAGAATTTTGTCAATGTGACATTAAAGCCGCTCACCACTTTAAATCTAATTCCTTCAGTAACACGTTGAGCATCAATATCTACTATAATACCTCAGATATGTGTTTTGCTAATTAAAAAACAGGTCATGTAATGATGTTGCCTTTGGAATTTCCAAAATCAATCACCTCTTAAATGATGCCTTAAAAACATTTCACCCTCTTTAAGTGTGACGCATTGTTGTAATTTTCATTAATTAGCATCCTCCGATGATGCGAAATAAACATTTACGTGCATAATGGCAATCGGTGAATGGATGATAAAGAATAGGTGCCTGAAATGAAGGATCATTAACAGTTGTGGGAAAACATGCATAGATAAAAGAGACAATGCACTCCTTTTATTTTTATTTATTTTTTATTCATATTAATAATAATTATTCATATATATAGTGACTTTATTTCCTGTCATTTGAATATACAAAATCTCACAAATGTTCTTGGAATATATTTGAATTATATTTACCAATGCGACTTTACCAACGTAAGAGTTATTTCCCTAACACCGGATTGGATAATATTTTGACACAGCGCGAATTCTTGTCAAACAGCAGCGGCAGTTGTGTCATGTTCTTAAATTGTTACATTTTCATAAATACATACACCAGAAAAAAGTATGAAGTATATATGCAACCCCTTTTCGAGTTACTAAAAGCTCCAAATTACATTGGCTGCAATACAGAATAAACCAACACATATTAACAACAAATTCATATTTATTCAAAATTGGTTTAACTGATAGTCCACTCTGTTTCTTTTGTAAAACAGAAATAGAAACAATTATACATTTATTTTGGGAGTGCAGAGAAGTGCAGACATTTTTTGAGAACTTTGAATTTTTATTAGATGCTCTATTGATTCCATTTACTTTTAATAAAGAAACTTTAATTTTTGGCATGCACAATGATAAAAATATATACTACACAACAGACAATCTTATATTAATCATTATGAAACAATGCATTTATAGAGCAAGATGTTTACAGCAAACTTTATCTGTGTTAGCTTTAAAATCTATTATAAAAGATAATTATGTGACTCAAAAATATATTTGCGTTAGCAAGGGTAATGAGAATGTAGCAAAGTTTAATAATATATGGAAAAAAGGAATAAGCTGCTAGAAATAACACCCAACCCCTGACCGGACGAAATAAGAAATTATCTATGATACTTTTCTAATTTCTAATGTGTGAGTGTGCATATGTGCGGCTGTGTGGGTGAGTATGTGCGGCTGTGTGGGTGAGTATGTGCGTCTGTGTGGGCGAGTATGCGTGCGGAGCGGTAAAATGGGGTGTATGTTTATATAATTCATTATATTTTTGTTTTTATACAAATATGCATAAATTATCAGCAGTAATATATGTAATTGGATCTGATAATTAATGGAGGTATTAGTGATAAAAACTGAGGATGTTGTTGGTGATCATGATTTTAGGTCAGCAATGATAATGTTGATGATGATTTTATAACTGATGAGGATGATGATGTATTATTGTTGACAAGGACTGACTATCATGATAATGGTGTAGATGGATGAATTATATTTATCATCATGATGATGATAGTTTTAAAATGATTAGGAATGCTGAAAATTAATTGTTGAAATTGATGATGTAATCATTGCTTGATTGACGTGAATGATAATGATAGAAAAAGTTGATGAGGAAACTTGTTGATGATGATGATGATGATGATGATATGATGATGATGATGATGATGATGATGATATTATGATGATGATATAATGATGATGATGAATGTTGAAAGTTGATTGATGAATATTATGATGTGATCAATGATTGATATTGATGTGAATGATGAATGTTATATGACAATGATGATGATGATGGAAATGATAAAGATGGCTGATGGCGATGGTTTTAAGAATGGATATATATATATATAGATGCTTATGATGAAGATGAAGAATAGATGAAGATGATGTTTATTGTGATATTGGAAATGTATGATGGTGTTGATTGCTTTAATGTTGATGATTTATTTAGAGAAATAAAACAATTACAAATATATATATATATTTGAATTATATTTACCAATGCGACTTTACCAACGTAAGAGTTATTTCCCTAACACCGGATTGGATAATATTTTGACACAGCGCAAATTCTTGTCAAACAGCAGCGGCAGTTGTGTCATGTTCTTAAATTGTTACATTTTCAGAAATACATACACCAGAAAAAAAGCATGCTGTGTTAAAGAAATGTTTGATAAGCTTACACGGTTCCCATATCGTCTCGTCTCAGAGCCATTACCGTTATCAAACTAAGCACGATTTGTCAGATTATTACCCTGAACGGAAGAGGTCCGTCATTTCGTTCTCTGGACAGAATTAATAAGCCGCTCGGCTTAAAAAAAAAAAAAAGGGGGGGGGGGGGGAAACCCAGGTCATGCCAAGAAAGTTGCATCCCTGCTTCACGCCTTTGGTGTAGCAAAGAGACATCAAAGATCAAAGACATAATTACAACAAGTTATGGATAACATTATTATCTTACACCTTCCAGAAATCGTTGACATTTAGGAAAGATGTGTGAGAGCCCTCCAACCTGAGAGCACCATATTAGTCAGGGACTGAACCAGGGCTTTTCAAACTTTGGTACTATAAACTATACCTCATATACATAAACAATCGTATTGTATATCTTCAATGAAATAGGAACATTTGTATCTACCCAAGTGAAATGTTTAAACATTGTGTAAACATTTATTTAACATCAAAGCACTCCCAGTAAATTGTCTAAACCTTATGTTAACATCACAGCATCCCAGTAAATTGTTTTCACCTTGCGTTAACATCAAAAGCACTCCCAGTAAATTGTTTTCAACCTTATGTTGACATCACATCACTCCCGGTAAATAGTATTCACCTTGTGTTAATATCAAAGCATTCCCAATTAATTGCCTTCAACCTTATGTTTATATCAAAGCACTCCCAGTTAATTGTCTTCAACCTTATGTTAACATCAGGGCACTCCCAGTAAATTGTCCTCAACCTTATGTTAACATCAAAGCACTCCCAGTAAATTGTCTTCAACATTATGTTAACATCAAAGCACTCCCAGTAAATTGTCCTCAACCTTATGTTAACATCTAAGCACTCCCAGTTAATTGTCTTCAACCTGATGTTAACATCACAGCACTCCCAGTTAATTGTCCTCAACCTTATGTTAACATCAAAGCACTCCCAGTGAATTGTCTTCAACCTTATGTTAACATCAAAGCACTCCCAGTAAATTGTCCTCAACCTTATGTTAACATCTAAGCACTCCCAGTTAATTGTCTTCAACCTTATGTTAACATCAAAGCACTCCCGGTAAATTGTCTTCAACCTTATTTAACATCAAAGCACTCCCAGTAAATTGTCCTCAACCTTATGTTAACATCAAACACTCCAAGTAAATTGTCCTCAACCTTATGTTGACATCGTAGCACTCCCGGTAAATAGTATTCACCTTGTGTTAACATCTAAGCACTCCCAGTTAATTGTCTTCAACCTTATGTTAGCATCAAAGCACTCCCGGTAAATTGTCCTCAACCTTATGTTAACATCAAAGCACTCCCAGTAAATTGTCTTCAACCTTAGTTAACATTAAAGCACTCCCAGTAAATTGTCCTCAACCTTATGTTAACATCAAAGCACTCCAAGTAAATTGTCCTCAACCTTATGTTGACATCGCAGCACTCCCGGTAAATAGTATTCACCTTGTGTTAACATCTAAGCACTCCCAGTTAATTGTCTTCAACCTTATGTTAGCATCAAAGCACTCCCGGTAAATTGTCCTCAACCTTATGTTAACATCAAAGCACTCCCATTTAAAATGTCTTCAACCTTATGTTAACATCACAGCACTCCCGGTAAATTGTCCTCAACCTTATGTTAACATCAAAGCACTCCGAGTTAATTGTCTTCAACCTTATGTTGACATCACAGCACTCCCGGTAAATAGTATCCACCTTGTGTTAACATCACAACACTCCCGATAAATTGTCTCCATCTTTGATCATCAAAGTCCGCACAGCACTTTGTTTTTACCTTGTGTTAACACTCCCAATTATTTTTTATATACACGGGAAGCCACTTCGGGACTTGCATATACCCTTTCAGTCGGGTTTTAGAAATTTTATTATAATAAAATATATTAAATTGCATATATTATGTTATTAGAAAGTTATTAACAATAATGATAGTTACTTCTAATGAATTTTACACTTTGTCTTGAAATCACAGTACTCCCGGTTAATTGTCTAAACCTGTGTTAATATCACATTTATCCTAGTAAAGTTATTTACACAGCAGTTTACATTATGTTCCGATGCCTTGGTATTTGGGATGTTTTCACGCAAAAGTGATTTGTAGTATTCTGCATCAGTCACATTTAGATCGTGATGTAATCTTCATCATCAGAATCGGAATAACTGCTATCCTCCATGCTATTTTGTAATTTCATGGTATTTTTGGAGTTAATTGTGCTCGATAGCTCCATCTGTTGCTCCATCTGTTTCATCTGTGAGCTTTTATTGATTGCAAAAGGAAGGTTTACATATATTACCGAGTCATCTGTGAAGAGATCGCTCTTTTTGTTGGTTGCTGCTGCGGTTGCAGGTTTGCGCTTCAACCATACCATCTCCTCCGGTTTGGAATAACCGTCACTATTTCGGCTTGACGTCATTTTGGTATTACCAGGTACTTTTATGTACCCATCATTTTCCTGAGATTTGGTTCTGCCTAATGGTGATTTTGATTTCGGGGTTTGAAATGACCCCGCCACTGCGACTTCAGGCATGTCATAGTCGGATATAGGTTCAAAGTAAGGGTTTTCTTCATCAAACCTTGACTTATCACAATCTAAATTCGGTTTAAAATAAGAAGGTTCGTCATTTTTCGAATGCCCAGACTCCTCGCTTGGTATGAAATAAGGATTTTCATCGTCAGTGCACAAAATATTTTGTATTTGTGAACGCGATATTTGTTCAACATGACCAAACTCAGATGTAGGCTCAAAGTAGATATCATCCTCAAGTTGTTGAATGCCTAGCTTCGATGGGGCTCTGGGAGGCTGATTTGATCTCTGTTGTCTGTTTGTATTTGGTACTGAGTCCAGTTTTGAAGCATCTATATAACAGTCATCATCTCCCGTACTTCCTATATCAAAACTTTCCTTTGGTTTGCGAAGAAACTTTCCCACCAAATCATAATCCGACTCAGGACGTAGTGGCAAGTCTTTGGGAGAGTCATAATCCTGATCATCGTCACTGCTTTCGTGGCTCTGTGACGTCAAACCCGGGAATGGCATTTTCTGCCTATCTAGGGCCATACTTCTCTTGTTTTCTTGTGCAGATATTGAAAGCAGTTTTTCAACTTGTTTATGTCGTGGTGCTGGAAATGGGGGAACAGATTCGGGAACAGTATCATAATCCGAATCACTATCGTCACTGCTGCTGAACTGTTGTTGATTCATCAGGTTTTCATTATTTTCCACTACAACTACTGGGAGGAGGCCTTTCTTTCTTACCCCGACGTTTGCATAGCCGTATTCATCTACATCGAGTTTATTTCTAGTAGGTAGTTCCGGACATTGTTTGTGAACAGTTGACCTGTCGCAGTATGGCGAAGACTGCGTTTTCTGGAGCTGGGTGTTAGGTGAACCTGTCCTTGTCTTACCATAATCAGAACTTCCGAGTGTGTTTGATCTGTATTGCGAATGTGTGTTCGGGCTCCTTTGGAAAGGATCAGGTGTATGTGATCGGGTCTTCGATTTATATGGCATTTGCTCGGATTTTTTATCAGTAGGGATACTGATGGAACGATCTCGTGTAGGAGAAACAGGAGGTGCCGGCTCGACCCCAGGGTAACTGTCGGATTTTCTCAACGTTTTTCTTGGAGCTGTTACAAATATTACAAAAACGTATTGATAAATATATCTGATAATACAAAACGATAAAAATTTACAAAGCTACTAAAGACCATGTCGTACCTTAATACTTTTCGGACTTGCTTGAATCTTTGCATTTTAAAGTGAAAATTTAATGATTCTCTGTATGAGGGAAATAAATAGCTAAATGTTACGAAATAACGCTTTGTGTATCACCATTTATGCTCCAAAGTACACCTTTAAAACATGTATTAAAACGAATGCATATTTATAAGTAACCTGGTCAGCCATATTTACTGACGAAAGCAGTTTACAGGATACTTTATGTAATTATATTCTGTTATTAAAGGTATTTTTAATAGAGAAAAAGACAAAACTTACATTTGCCGCCTGTGATGGCCTTTCTAAATTTCTCCGCTTCATCTTTGGAAGGCGCTACAAACTGAAATGTTGATATACAATTCATTAAAACTGGCACTGAGCAATTGATGTAAGGCAGTCAAGTACAGATATAGAACCGATCTGCACCCAATTCACATAGATAAACAGCAAGCATCAAATAAATGCAACGGGAACCACACGCTTTATTCACAGACAACTGTTTAATAGGTGGGTAATATTGCATAGTATTATCCCACGGGGTATTGGGCATAGGTTATCAGGTTTCCGATGAACGAAAATTTTGCTAAATGCACTCTCATGTATGCAATATTTGTTTTATTGTATAAATAGCAACTTGCAATTGTCCTCCTATCCTGTTTTTAGGTTGATGTAATTAATGTCATATGTATGGTTTATAGATCCTTCACTACTAGAAACGTTTTGTTGACTAGTGAAGGGATCACTTAGAAACACACACACCATGTACTCTAAATGTTGGCACATGTATCATGTTTTAAATGTTTCCCTGAAATGCACGATCTTTAAAACGAGATAGTTATGTTAAAAAAGCACATTGTTCTCAATCATGCAGATAACTAATGGTATACTTATGTACTGCCCTGTACGCCCAGTGGCGTGTAGGGCATCAACTAATGGTATAATGGTATGAAAATTATCTAATCATCTTAATATAACAAAAATATCTTTTCATGATAATAATATCACCAAAAACAAACCAAACAACAACCAAAACGTAACAAAAATTGAAGAACCTGTGTTGCTACAACATACCTCATAAGGGCGCTTTCCTTCACAAACAATGGCAAATGACAAATTACCCAGCTTACGGAAGGAATAACCTAATGTACAAGAAAATAAAAGAAAGAAAAAAGTTTAATTTGTCGAGAGCAGATTTGACTATTTTGAGTATTAAATGTGACTAGTGGTGAGTACATTGAAATCGCCTTTCTTTAGTGGTACCTAACGTAAAATGCTCTCTGTAGGTTTCAATTAGCAGATTCATCTTTATACCGTACGTAAACTATCCTTGTATACAGAGCGGAGTATCGTTATATGTTTGTGATACGTGTCAGGTGGCAAACAGGAGAAATGTACCTCAACAAGAAAAATATCTGTCTTTGTAATTCCTTATTTGATTATGTATAATCGAAATTAATTGAACTCGATTCCAAAATATTTTGTTTTCAAACTACAATAACATAAATAACAATTTTTAGTTTGTGTTGCTAAAATGATTTTTAGGATTGAAATATGTTTTTACTTTCATAATGGTATTCAACAGAGTTGCGAAAACTGTATATTTTAGCATGTGCTAGTCTGCTTATGATTACTTTTAAATACAAAATAAGAATATTTTGGAATATTTTGTTTTTAAATCAATTTAAATATTTATCTATAAAGATAAATAAAGACAAAATTGTATGTATTACTAAAATAAACTGAACAATCTAAAAAGCATTGGTGCCGTGTTTGGACATATTCACATACTACAGTTATCATGTGTAGACCGTTACACTCGGTAAAAACCGTTACACTCGGTTATAATAAACCGTTACACTCGGTATAAACTACTCGAGGTGAATTGAATGTTACCTTTCAGGCTGAAGCATCCCTTCTGTCTTATGTCAGTGCACTTGTTGAAGTAATAGAAATTACCGCCATGGATAACACACCACCTCTTTTGTAGCTTTTCACTCCGAAACTTCTTGTCTGAGGAAAGGACAACAGATATGAACAGGTTAAAAAACGGATTCTCACAGCCATAATTATAACATCATTCTAGCATTTTTATTTTGAATATTCGAGAATAATAATTTCACATGGGTGTGGTCAGAGTACCGGACAGCCCAACCCTTATCCGAGGGATGACATATCCCTGTCTACGGACCACACCTATGTTTGATTCTTCACTATCTTACACTAATACATATAGCTAAGGGGTCTTATATGACTTTCAATTACGCATTATATTAAGAAACGAGTCTTAAAATTGATATATTTGGAAACGTCCTATATAATTCCATTCGAAACGTCGTTAACAATTCCATTAGAAACGTTCTATATAATTCCATTATACAATTCCATTGGAAACGTCCTGTACAATTCCATTGGAAACGTCCTATAAAATTTCATTGGAAACGTTTAGTACAATTCCATTGGAAACGTCCTCTACAATTCCGTTGGAAAGGTCCTATACAATTCAATTGGAAACGTCCTATACAATTCCATTGGAAACGTCCTGTACAATTCCACTGGAAACGTCCTGTACAATTCCATTGGAAACGTCCTGTACAATTCCATTGGAAACGTCCTCTGCAATTCAATTGGAAACGTCCTATACAATTACATTGGAAACGTCCCGTACAATTCCACTGGAAACGTACTATACAATTCCATTGGAAACATCCTTTACAATTCCATTGGAAACGTCCTATACAATTCTATTGGAGACGTCCTATATAATTCCATTGGAAACGTCCTGTACAATTCCATTGGAAACGACCTCTACAATTCAAATGGAAACGTCCTGTATAATTCCATTGGAAACGACCTCTACAATTCAAATGGAAACGTCCTATACAATTGCACTGAAAACGTCTGGTTTAATTCCATTGGAAACGTTCTATACAATTCCATTGGAAACGTTCTTTACAGTTCCATTGGAAAGGTCCTTTACAATTCCATTGGAAACGTTCTGTACAATTCCATTTGAAATGTTCTTTACAGTTCCATTGGCAAACGTCCTATACAATTTCATTGGAAACGTCCTATACATTTCCATTGGAAACGTCCTCTACAGTTCCATTGGAAACGTCCTGTACAATTCCATTGGAAACGTCCTGTACAATTCCATTGGAAACGTCCTCTACAATTCCATTGGAAACGTCCTCTATAATTCCATTGGAAACTTCCTCTACAATTCCATTGGAAACGTCCTGTACAATTTGAAACAATTCAATCTTTCTGTACAATTCCATTGGAAACGTCCTGTACAATCTATTGGAAATGTCCTCTACAATTCCATTGGAAACGTCCAATACAATTCCATTGGAAACGAATTTAAGATATTTTTATTACAAAGTCAGTTTTGCAAGTTTTGTGAATTTGGACATTTTCGAAGGCTTTATTCAGTTATCATTGCTCTCCACGTTGAAACACAAAATATATGACATGAGTATTCACTGAATCACACGTTGATAATCTAATACATAGTGTTTCTTGTCACTACGCTAACAACATACTTAGCATAACTCAACATTACACTACACTAAAATCTACCTAGAACATTTAACTAAGCTGGTTAAACAAAAAACGTAGTATAACTCTACGCTACGAGAGCCACTCCAACACGTTCTAAACAAGAGGCCCAGAGAGCCTGTATCGCTCACTTTGATATCTAAGCAATCATGGCAAAACATTCTCCAAATGATATCAAAGGGAATATGCAAGACCCCACGGCCAATCCTGGATCAATTCATAAATAATAACTGCATTCGTCTCTTTTTGCCCAGGATTTGTATTTATAATTCTGGGGTGGGGATCTCAACCGTTTCTAAGTTATAACCCAGATGTTAAGTCTGCAAAGGTGGGGCAGACCCTGGAATCAATTCTAATATCATGACTGCATTCGTCTCTTTATGCCAAACAATTGTATATATAGTTTTGGGGTGGGGATCTTAACCATTTCGAAGTTATGACCGAGGGCTTAAGTCTCCAAGGGTGGAGCAGACCCCAAGGCCATCATGGAAAAGTATGTGCATTCATTTCTTTAAACTTAGCATTTGTATATATATGGTTATAGGGTGGGGATTTCAACTGTTTCCAAGCTGTGACAAAGAAACTTTGTCCCTAGGGGTTCAGTCAGACCCCACGGTCTATTCTTTTATCATGACTGCATTCGTCTCTTTATGCCCAGCAGTTGTATATATAGTTTTGGGGAGGGGATTTCAACCATTTCAAAGTTATGACCCAGGGACAATGTCTCAAAGGATGGGGCAAGCCCTAGGCCATACTGGAAGCAAATGTGCATTCTTCTCTTTATACTTTACAATTGTATTTATGGTTAAACGATGGGGATCTCAACCATTTCCAAATGATACACTTATTTTGGCAACACCCCTTGGCCCGGGGGTTAGCCCCAAAAAATATACAATTGTGAATCCCCACCACCTAGGGATGCTTCCAGTCAAATATGGGTGATATCCATCTTTTTGTTCCAGAGAAGAAGTCGCTTAAAGCAATATAGCCAAATTGCCCCCTTTTGGCCCCGCCCCTCAGCCCCCTTGGGGGTCAGCCCCACCATTTGTACAATTTTGAATCCCTACCTCATATAATTTCTTCCAGTCAAATTTAGTTAAATTCCAATCCGTGGTTGAGAAGAAGAAGTCGTTTAAAGAAATTGTTGACGGACGGACGACGGACGCCATAGTATGGCATAAGCTCACCTTGGACAAGTTGGACCTTCGGACCCGGTGAGCTAACAATGCAATATGCACCTCTTTATTAACATTAATGAATTAATGAACTTTTAAATGATGAATTCATCTATTGAAGAAGGAGCCAATTGACAACATATAGTGTTGGCAGGTTTATTTGACCACATTTGTTGGTTGTCCTTAGTGAGGATTTAGATAAGACATGCGTCGAAAAAAACTAACTTAAAACTTTACTTCATATTTTGAAGATTAAGCAAGACCTTTCCGCCTTAACTGTTTATATCAACTGATGGGGAGTCTTGGTTTCAATTCTGAAATTTTATCGTACATTGTCATGTTGCGACACATTGTTTGACAACACACATATCCTATGTACCAGACTAGCCAGTATTAACACGTTTATGCTGAAGGTTTACGGTAACTTACTTAAGGAAATGGGTATCGTGTAATTTCTTTGTTACTCTCCATGTCTGTATTTTCTTCCTTGTACAACAATATCTCTGTGAGGGATTTTATGAAACACTTTATCAGAAAGACAATGCACAATATAACCCGTTCACAGGGAATGGGCGTGTCATTTCTAACGTTATATCCATAAGGACAAAACGGTCAATAGTCACAATCAAGGGCACAATAATGTTCTCTTTCTTGGGTGTTCAAATTAGCTAAAACCACAATCACCGTGAAGTTGGAGTCAACCAAAAAATTATATAATTTATTACGAGCATTCGTAACAATTCTTACGTTAAACAGTACAGTGTTGCCTAATAACTGTTCAGTTTTATTAGTAATGACATATAACCAACCACTTAACTATTGTTTCAAGGGTCAATTAGGTACAAAATATATCAGATTGGATCTTGTTTGTGTGTTGGAATTTGAACTTTGATAATGTTCAAATGCTTTGAACAATGTTTTAATACATTTATAAATCAACTTACATTAATTCGATCGTTTTCAAGTATGTTGTTCTTCAATTACTGAAACTCACATTACGCTACGTAACATATAATAAGTGCTCTAATATAGCTAAACTCTTAAAACACAAACTGACTCAAGCAATCTAAGCTTGAATACACACATGTACATCTTCAATTAACTTAGTGTCAATTTCACTCCACGTTAAGGCAATGTTTACATCGTTTCTTTGACCTGATACATCGACATTAAATAACAGCATCAGCGCTATCTTTGACAGGGACTGTGGACAAAATCAGAACTGTCGAACTGAACGCTAGGAATCGGCTGTAGATAGATATGGGGATAGTACGGAAACATATGTAACCCAAAAGTAAACTAGTATGTCCCTTAGTAAATTGATCTATTGCTAAAGTAATATTTTGAAAACCTATTAATATATAAAATATTACATAAGGCCATTCATTGGTAAAGTGTAAACACATGCATACATATACCAAGGAATGATTGGTCACAAGCTGACATACGAGCAGAGATATTTACCTTTCCGTTTTTTCTCCAGGTATCCTTCTGCAGTTGGATGTGCCAGATCATCGACTCCAACAATTGGGAGGTGTTCTAAACACACAGAGAAATTGTAGATGTACCAATACACTTTCTTTATAGATGAATTTTGTTATCCAAAAATATGATTATTGAAATAAAGTAGAATTATTGTATTGATATACATTGTGTTGGTAAGAATGTTTAGTATACTTGAATACGTATAAAACAGTACATATAAAATGCATACAAGAGTACCGCGGGGTGGACCAAAATACGTCGGTCCAATGCCATATAGTGTTATATACTTCTTACATTGAAATAGGATCTACATCATTCTAAGAGTGGTTAGCTGATATGCTATAAAAAATGTGGGAGAAAATCTTTGGACAAAAAATCAAATACTGAAATGAACAAAAGGCAATACCTTTTGCAAACATCGTCGAATCGAAATTCTTTTAAGGGAGACACAACTTCATATCATGATTATAAAGTATACTAAGTTTCAAAGAGATTCGTTGAAAAAATGTAGGAGGAGATTGCCGGACAAAAATCAAATACTGTGATAAACAAAAGGCAATAACTTTTGGAAAAATTGTTGAAACAAAATTCTTTTAATGGAGACACAACTTCATATCATGATTATAAAGTATACCAAGTTTCAAATAGATCGGGCGAAAAATGTAGGAGAAGATCTCTGGATAAAATTCAAATACTGAAATGAGCAAAGGGCAATAACTTTTGGAAAAATTGACGAATCAAAATTCTTTTAAGGGGGACACAACTGCATATCATGATTATGATGTAAACCAAATATCAAAGAGATCGGTCGAAAAATGTAGAGGATCGAGATTGCCAGACAAAGTTTACGCCGGACGGACAACGCCATACCATAATACTACCGTCAAATTTGATGGTTGTATAAAAACACAATAAATATATCAAATCATTTCGATAAAATCCATCTAAGTTTTCATCATATTCTAAATGGTAGAAGTGACATTGTTAATGATAGGTTCTCAATGGGTTTTGTTTAACTTTGATGTAAGGGTACATGTCAAAATGTCTTATTTGAAACAGCTGTTTGAACCGAACAACTTTGTTACAGATTTGTGTCTGTAGGTCTAATGTAAAGCAAAGTTTACCTTCGAAATGGTCTCTTTTTGTTTACTTTACGTGTTGTTTTACGTCTAAGCATAATGATTTGTAGGGTAGTTATGCGTACATCTGAACGTACTAGCAGCCAAAACACAGGGATTGCCCTTATCTAACTGCAACTTCCTGTATATACACATGTATTCAGCGAAATATCAAAATAACAATTATTATAGCGGACTTCAACTCTGCCGACATCCTGTTTCAGACTTCAACAGTTAAGTACAGTTAGAAGCAAACTTAACTTGGTATCTTGTGCACTTCGTAGTGTACATGTAGTGAACAAGGGAGTGCACTTCACAAAACATTAAAGTGCACTCCAGTTCACTTCAGTGTGAAAAAAGATGTGAAATCCAGGGCACAAAGTGACAAGCTAGTGCATATCATAGAAACAACAATTAGGCTGGGGTGGGATACTACTCATCATCATTACACAATTAACAGCTAACTTATATAGATACTTGTCGGTCATGTTAGCATTCTCTTACTGGCAAACCGGGTATTTCGTTAAATACATGCAAGCGAAGGTATTTCATCGGAAGTTTCAATACCTACAGACAAATTGAACATCTCGCCATTTAGTCTTCATCACATTTGATATGAATATTGATGTAGTGACCCAATAAAAATAACCTATACCAACAGGTGTATTTAAAGTTTATGGGATTCCCTGGTCAGACCTTACTTCTCTCATGTCATTGATTTCTACCCTACAGATAAGACAGTAATCAACAGAAAAGCAATTGTCCAGATTGTCTTCCCTTTCTAAATGTTACGTTAAGGCTTACATGGACACGAAAATCAGCGTAAGCAATCTGATCGGATAAAATGTTTGTTTACATACCCCTAAAGTAGAGTGATGTATATTTGGAGAATACAATGCTAGGCCGATATTAATTATGGTTTGAATGTAAATAATCTGAAGTGACGAGCAGGTTACAGTTACAAGCTTATGTCGATGTATCTTTTCACAAACAAAATAACAATAAATCTAGACCCACAAAAACGGCATGACAATCAACCATATTGTTGTAATTGCGTTTTAAAATCTGTGCCTGTTGGTTTTCACAATGTTATTTCAGTTGATTAAATACAAAAGGAAATGTTGGAAATGTTTCTGGTGGACAATTTATATACTATTAGATAATACTGACAAGGAGAATTTTAAAATCATTGTCACCTTAATTGATTTTATTGAAGGGATAGCAATAAATTACTGCATATCGTCGTTCTACGGACCAGTTCTACTTCTCGGTTATTGTTTACTATAAGGCCAAAGTGACTCGTTAATTCATTTTTTACATACTTACTTATAAATACGGGTTTTTTGTATATGCGATACGACACAATTACCCTTACCCATATCAGCCCTCACCGTATCACACCCCAAAAGCGTATCATCCCCCGCCGTATCACACCCAAAAACCTGTATCAGCCCGCAAAACCACACCCCTTTTGGATTTTTTTCGTTTTTCAATATTTCAAAAGAAAAATAGATAATAAGAAAGTAGCTTTTATCAGTAAGTATGTAATAAACAGAATAAAACATGCCTTTTTCCATATCACACCCAGAATCAACCCGAGACTGATATATGAGCCCAAGGGCCGAAGGCCCGAGGTCTGCTATTGGTCGAGGGTTGATACTGGGTGTGATATGGAAAAAGGCATGTATTATTCTCCGTGTATATATTGACATAGCAACGAATTATCAACATATTGGCACATGGCAGGAGATTGATAAGGTGAAGTAAAGACTTAAAAAAAATTGCCACAGGAAATTGGTAAAATGTAACAAAAACTTATACAAATATAATATAAAGGTAGGAAATTACCAAGGTATAACAGGAGAACAGGAGCTTATTAAAACAGCCAAACTGGGATGTGAGAGGAAAATGTGATATCACTTTTCTAGGGGAAGTTATTGGATTTATGGGATTCGTTGGAAATATGGGATGCGTTTGGAAGTTTTGGGTTCAACGGGTACTACGTTGCGAGCAACGGGTGTGGCGCCGTTATATTATCTCTTCGGAGTCTGCTGGGGAACGGGTGTTGCCCCGTTGAGCTTGAGCGTTGCCTCGCTGATGTTAGCGTTCTTACTAGAAGCGTAGGGATCCTTTGGGGCGTTGGGGAGGAGTTGCCGTCGGACTTTCTTAGGGGAAGGTTGGTTTTGAGCTGTTAGCGTCTACTACACTTTTGGATCGTTCCAAAACCGTAGAGCTGTCAGTATGCTTGGTTTGTAGTATAAGGGAAGCAACTCGTAGACTAGAATATGGGGATGGACGGGAGATTTTAGTAATATTTACATTTATTGAACTTGAAGATAATTTAACTTTGTCTATTTTAGAGTACTTTCGGTGTTTCAGACAGTTGAGTTTGACTTTAAACATTCATTGAACCCAGTGATCAGATATGCTAATCCTACTATATTTCATATCTAGAGTTGGTATTTTATAGTAATCATTGCACATTGCAATTTCTATTGATATTTATTGGCACTTGATTCATTTCTGTTATTATCTAACTACAGTAGGGATAAATAGACTTGTTTTGTCCCCTACATATATCAGATAGTTCTTGTATCCAGGGTTCGGACATAGTTCTACCTTTATTGTACATCACATTTATGAGAGAATTTGGAGAGAGTCTGTAGAATTGTAGTATCTGTCTCTGTATAATTTGATATTGGGTTCCTTAATAAACGGTAACCGTAAAGGTGTGCTTAAACTTATCTTATGCTTTCTGGTTCTTCTTTAGTTACTTAGAACTAGTCAGTCATAAGGTACTTGGTTTGGAAATACCACATACTTTCCTGGGGGCTTGTCATAAGCATTTAGTGACAGTTTAGAATCGTCGTGCTCTCTATGTAAAGGATTGAGACAGGGACGAAGACCGTTACAATAATAAATGTATTTCACATACATTCGTTATAATATATAAAATATAAATCCCACACCCATCCCAATGTTTAATTTGCACTTCCTGTTATTAGGTCATGCTGACGACTAAACACGTATACATTTATGTTTTGATTAGCAGTAATTAATTTCCTTGTTTTTTATCTTCCGCGTTGTACAACTTGATATGTGTAACCGATTGTATGTATCACAATGTAAACAATTAATAAAATGAACATACAACCGTTATCGGGGAATTCACGTTTTAGATATAAAGTCAACAAAGTATCGGGTTCCTACAATCTATTTACATGATCTGGTGTTTTCATAAACTAGGAACACAAACTTGTTATAGTGTGAACTTGACATGTGAATAGATCCTAATAAAAAGTTAGTCATAACAATTCTACTCACTATAAATAAATTAATGATAAATAATATATAAAAATAAATAGTCTGTATTCAACGGCGTGTACATCGTCAAACACAAACCTATAAGCTCTGTAGAGCTTCTATTACGACGCCGCTAAGGTAATGAGTGTTGTTTTCGTAATGAGGAAACTACGTAAACAATGTTCCTTCTTGTTATGTCAGAACCACAATATTGCTTTTCTTACCTTCAAACGACGACATATCTTGAACTCTGTATAATGTGTTTCACCTGAAAGTGAAATACAGATGCATGATACATATTTGCCAACATCAACATACAATTTTTAATGCAGAAAATATTAATGCTATCAGCTGATATCTTTTGAATGTTCATATCTAATTCTTAATATTGCTTTTTAAGTCTTAGTATGTTATCTACTGATCGATCACAAGTTCTGTGAGAATGGAGAGTTCTGATCATAATTTATCTTAAATGTCTTGATTTCTGCCATGCTTGGCGATAATATACAAAGGTGAAGAGACAGTTGTCAGATCTTTTCATTTTACATTCAGAAAAAAAAAAAGATGATAATATACAGTTGAATTATTCAGAACATAGCTACTTTACATCTGTACCTCCAATAACTACATCAATATACCAGGGATCTGTCAGTTAAGTACATTTCCACAGTAATTGTAACTTCACTATTGGTATATATCTTCATAACTAACTGAATTTTCCTTTCCTCAATAGAAACATATTAGCCCTGCTTATACAGCGGTTAAATTGCTACTCCAGAAATAGTCAAACGAGTCAGTGTTCGTTCTATCAGGGTTTCTGACAGATAATGTGTCCTGTTCACAAACCTTCTAGTCATTTTCTAATCGAGAGACATCTACCTAAATCTACGTTTAAGATATGGTCCTCGTCCTAACCATGATCGGAACTATGAAATTCCAGTGTCTTCTATAACCCAACGCCCGTTCACTCTTGATTTGAACATATTTTTTTGCCATAAAGCAACTTGATTGGGCACAAGTTATACAACTTATATAAAGCCCTTTCCATAAAATACAACAAAATTACAAGATGACACACTAAAAATAATAGAGAGAGAGAGAGAGAGAGAGAGAGATTTTAAAATGTCCAAGTCTAAATGTAATATAAATGATATCGGACCATGTGGTTGCTCTTTCTCCATGCAAACGGAACTAGTGATAATCAGTTCGCTGTTCATAACGTTCTACTGTTCAATTGTTCATCACTTCCCGTGCTAATAACTTCCTCCTGTTCACTCCTAGTCTGCTGGTATTCCATTTCCACTAGTCCGCTTACACAGAGAAAGTTTCACATACATGTATCTATATAGCGACTGTATATATTAATATAATGATCGGATATCGATAGACATCTGGATTCTAAATATTTTCTGAACGTGAGAGACGAAGAGGGAGACAGAGGTTGTAATTAAAATTGATTTGAATCATGAATGTATTGCTGAGTGTGCCCGAATTACATTTGTACCGTCAAAAAGTAGTAGGTTCAGGGTAAGAGGTATGTACTCTTGTCGGTCGTTATTTGCCTTTACAGCTTTCAGGACTTCTGGAGACATCTTGACTGCTGTCTCTTGGGTTGTCTTTCTCTTGTTTTGGTGTAGCCTCAGTTTTTTTTTTTAGTTTTTACTTTGAGTTTAAATTTTTCTCTCGTTTGCTGTGTTAGATATCTATTTAAAATGTAGTTTTCTTTTTTCCCTTTTCCTTTTTTCCTTTTCCATTTTTTTATGATGTAAATGTACTCGAATTTCTTAAGTATCTTAACTGAGTAAATATGTGACAAAATAACAGCCCTTGAGCCAATGTAATAGATTTGGGTGGTCGGGTGGCGTAGTGGATGGGTTGCGCAGTGGATAGCGCACTTGCCTTTCACCAAGGCGGTCGTGACTCGATTACCCGATCGGACGTGAAATGGTATTGGCCACCTGAATGACCACATCGTTTACATTTTTTTGATTCTCATAAAAAAAACATCTACATCAAACATGCATTCATCTTTTTACACATTTCTCAGATACGTGTTTTCTTTTAAAATTGATCATAATTTGTTAAATATTACAAAAATCCGTTACGCGAGATCAAAACGCGACTTGAACGTGATTCAAACCTCAGAAGAGTACATCTTTAAGTATTTTATTTCTGAATTGATCTATAACTAACTGAATAAATCAGTATTGGAAAATGTTCTTAAGAATATTTGACTATTAAAACATTTGTATTACTATGAAGCACAATAAACTAACTATATTTTGACAATTATACTCAATGTCAGTGTAAATCAAAACAATAGTATAGTAACTTACCACGCTTTTCTGTTCAGAACGATATAAGGCTTCACAGTGGTATCAACAGACGCCAAATGTGAAAAAGATGTAAAGCTCTTTCTCAAAATCCATAAACCATTTCAAACATCCATTACGCTGAGGAACTTCAGTTTTCAGTCGTGCTTAGACTGACAGCAAACTAAATGAGGTCTATAGATGTTATAGCTATTTGTTGTGTTCGTTATCTTCGCAGTTCCGTGTACCACTGAAAGTTAACATAGCACTAAAATTCCGAGTTATAATACGCCCTCATCCGGACCCAGGAAGTGAACACACATGTGTATACACGTGTAAATTACAAAATGCTGTCAAAATTATCTCAATATGACACTGTGTGGTCTTTACAATACTATCCCGTAGAACAAATCTTTAAAATGAAAAAAAGTTATTGTACGACAAATCTTCACATTATACTCGGCAAGGGTTCAGTGTATAATACCAGGAAACAATAGCCGCATGTGACTTTAAATGAACCCACTTAATGTCTATAGAAGATATCACTTTACTTGAAAGACGATGTCCTTCCTCGTCGCTCGTCGGTAAGATAAACCATTGATATAGCGCCCTAGCTAGCTAACATAAGCCACTCTAAAGCGCTTTACAGCAAATAAATATACAATTAATACAATAACCAGATACATTAATCAATTATTTTTTGATGAATTCACAGGAGCTGTCTTATCATGCGCTAACTTCTAGTCCTATGTCACCTGGCTAATATCTCCCTATGTGTGTATGCCTGCGTGTGTGATGGATATGTAATGTGTTCTGTTTGTAGTGGGACCGCGCTATTTGATCTGTACTGCGTACTAAATTTGATAACTGTCCGAAAATCTGGTTAGGTTTTCGTAATATATGTAGAACATGTAGGGACACTTTGACATCGTTTCTGAACCCTAATCAGTTTTCACTCATAGTGACAATCCCGATATCACCCTGTGCCAAATTGGTCGAGCTCCGTATCCTACTACAACTGAAGTGCAAACTTGACTAATTTCCGTTTTCTTTTCGGCGAAAACCGCTTATGCTTGACTCATCAACATTATCTATATTAGACCTTGTTTATTTTGTGCTTATGAACGAGGAAGTTTTATATATATTCACCACATAACGTACAGAATACCGGGAACAAGAGGCCAAAAGGGTCTCTATTGATAACCGGAATATTAAAGCAACCTTGGCAAAAGATTACCATTTAAAGTAATACTTACAACATTTCCCAATTCTGGGCTCCATTTCTCAGTAATACCAGTTCAATATTAAAGATTAACACTTATTTTGGTTGAAATATCATCAACTAGTCAGAAGGAGTAGGGTTTTTAAAATTTAATTGTCCAGGCTTGATTTTAATAGCAAAGGAGATGTTGCATGGGAGCCCACTGTCAATTTATTATTTTAGCATAAATCAAATAATTGGCTGAACATTAATAGAAATAAATAAACTAAAACAAATGTCTGCTCACACTGTTAAATGGCCTTTGTATAACCCTCTCATTAGTATATACCAGTTGACCATGCTTGGAATCATTTTCAAAGGAATTACACCTTTACTTTTTTGTCGTTAAAATCAAAGTTTGAATTATTAGAATTTCACCAAGTAACATCAGAATAAATACGATACATGATCATTTTCAGCAATACAACTGTATCAATTCTTCTTGCATAGAAAGGTGCAAATAATCAACTAGGCATGCTAATTTTGGCCCCCCCCNTTTAGAAATACGAGCATGAAATGGTTATGCACGCTGATGTAAAAATCCAACTTAACAACGCTTTGGGGCGCAGTGCTCAGCGGGCCTGAAAAAAGAGGATAATTTCGCTGCTTTGTTTATTTTAAAAGACGACGCGTCCATAAAGGTTTCGTCGATTACATCCTAGGTTGATATTAACATCTGTAAGACTTGGCAGAGTTATGAAGGCTGCGGATTATCGGGAGTGTTGGGGTTTTAATTCGGGTGATTTAGTCATTTTATTCTTCAAATTGCTGCTTTTCGACAACGCTAAAATATTTTTGACCAAATATGGTTTTAAAGTTACAACAAAAGCACTACTCACGAATATATTATACGCCCATCAATATACAAAGGTCAATAACTCTGTTAGATAAAACTTGAAGCTCTTATCTGGAATGGACAACTAGGCCTACATGTCATGATGATAAAGCCTACCAAGCTACAGGAAACCCGATCACAAGCTGGTTAAGAAGAACTCAAGACAAGCAATATTTCTCTGAAAATTGTGGAATCATAATATCGAGTTGTGAATCACGGCTACATGTCGTAATTGTTTATATGGTGAGGCTATCTCCCGTCAAAAATAAAAGTTAACGGACGGACATCGTTTGGTGGATGGGGCCTTATGCATTCCCGTTTTAAGACGGACGTTTTACAACAAGTTTGGATTTCTTGATAGTAACATGCAAGTTTACAAATGTACCGCCAACGGGGAACTGCTTGACGGATTTGTTTTACGTCCGCTTCACTACCGAGTAGTTCGGTTATCCAGCAGACGAGTTTTCACGGGAACATGCAGGCTTGCTATATCCAGACTTTTGATGCATGGCGATGCCATCAAGAACCTATCGAGAAATATATATATTTCCTCATCGGAAATGAATATCTCCGTTTTTTATTTCGCTTATAATTCTTCCTGATGAAGTCGATGAAGCAGAAAATGTTTACACTGATTAAACACTTGGTATATTTTTTTTATTGTGCTTATGCGACGGTCTCTAAATAAATATCTTTGTTAAGTATTTCGATTTCGAATTACGTTTTTGCTGACACTTAATTATATTCTCACTTTAATTTTGTATACATGAAGACTTCACGACATGGACCAAATAGCGTTTGGGCATTACAGTGGCATATATATATATATATATATATATATAGCATATATGGTTTTCCGGATATGGCGGCATAATTTGTTCAAAACGGTACATGCCTTTCTTTAAATAATATAGAATTTGGTTTCTGTTATTCCGTTATCACTTTCTTTCCGTGGGAAGTCAGCGTGTGGCCCTTGGTTCCATGTCACAATAAGGCTTACTGTATTTTAATCCATGAACCTGGATGCTTTCGTATACTTTCATACATAACAATCTAGATCATATAACGTAAAACATGTATTCGGCTGTGTGAAAACACATACCAACAGTGCTTTGGCCCATTGAACGTTTGTAGTAATATGCTTCTATTAAACTCTCGGTTTCATTGAGAGTATTGTTTCAATGATTGTACTTATAGTTTGAGGCTATTGTTCCGCGAACGGACTGTCGATATATATATATAACGGTTATAAAAGTAGCTGAGCTTAAATGCAATAATACATGCATATACAAATTACATTCGTGGCTGGACGTATGATATATTTTCGCCCAAAGTATGAAATATCGTCCTGTCATGATACAGTAACAGTACTGATGGTACATTGTCTATGCATAGGAAGATTTTTAACAAGGACTACGGAAGGGAGATTGTTATTAGGGTCAACTGGAGGAGTTTACGTTCTTGTTTCGTTGTCGATAGTACCCAGTAACACAAGACACATATGTGTAGCCTATGAAGCCGACTGTGCTTATACTGCAACACTGCGTGTCTTTATATAGGGGTTGTTAACATGGTCTACTGGGGATGTCAACATGGTCTACTGGGGTTGTCAACATGGTCTACTGGGGATGTCAACATAGTCTACTGGGGATGTCAACCAGGTCTACTGGGGTTGTCAACATGGTCTACTGGGGATGTCAACATGGTCTACTGGAGATGTCAACATGGTCCATTGAAGTGTCAACTTGGTCTACTGGGGATGTCAACATGGTCCATTGAAGTGTCAACATGGTCTACTTAGGGTGTCAACATGGTCTATTGAGGATGTAAACATGGTATACTGGGGTTGACAACGTGGTATACTGGGGATGTCAAAATGGTCTACTGGGGTTGTCAACATGGTCCATTGAAGTGTCAACATAGTCCAATGAAGTGTCAACTTGGTCCATTGAAGTGTCAACATAATCTACTGGGGATGTCAACATGGTCCATTGAAGTGTCAACATGGTCTACTGGGGATGTCACCATGCTCTACTGGGGATGTCAACTTGGTCCATTGAAGTGTCAACTTGGTCTACTAGGGATGTCAACATTATCCAATAGGGTGTCAACATGGTCCATTGAAGTGACAACATGGTCTACTGGGGTTGTGAATATGGTCTACTGGGGTTGTCAACATGGTCTATTGAAATGTCAACATAGTCTCCTGGGGATGTCAACATTGTCCATTGAAGTGTCAACATGGTCTAGTGGGTTTGTTATCATGGTCCATTTAAGAGTCAACATGGTCTACTTGGGGATGTCAACATGGTCCAATGGAGTGTCAACATGGTGCTTTATGGTGTTAACATGATTAACTAGGGTGTCTTCATGGTAAACTTGTGTGTCAACATTTACTACGAGGGGTGTCAACATGGTTAACTGGGGTGTCGACATGGTCTAACGTACGGTGTATCACCATGGTCAACTGGGTGTCAACATGGTCTACTGGGGATGTCAATATGGTGGTCAACTTGGGTGTCAACATGGTCCACTGGGTGGCAACATGATCTAGGAGGGATGCCAATTTGGTCCACTGGGGTTTCGACATGGTCTAGCGTACGGTGTATCAACATGGTCAACTGGGAATGTCAACATGGTGGTATTTTTGGGTGTCAACACGGTCCACTGGAGTGTCAATATGGTCTAATCGGGGTTTTCACATGATCTATTAGGGTGTCAACATCATAGTCTATAAGCTGTCAACACTGACTTATAGGGTGTCAACATGGTTTACTGGTATGTCACTATGGTCTACTGGCTGTCAACGTGGACTACTAGGGTGTCGACATGGTATACGGGGGGTGTCAACATGGTACAGTGGGGTGTTATCGTGGTCTACTGGAATTGCCAACTTAATCATCTGCATGTTGGTATCAACATGATATAATATACTTAGAAAACTGTTACTGAAGTGAAATTTATGAGCAGGATTTACTTGCAGGTATGGTTGGTATCAGGGTGAAAAGGAGAGAGGAATGTCAGGAGAACGTATTGAAGGGAAGGATACGAAATTGTTCTGTTAACGAGTTAAAGTTGTGTTAGGGTCAATGTGGATTTCTGTGTAAACATAAATATACCCACTGAAGCGAGATATGTAGAGAAAGGTTAAATGGAGATGAGGATGTGAGCTTCAGGGTTAGAAACCTAGCCATCGGGTTGTATAGTGCAAATACAATCGATTATTAAATGGATAAACGCCAACAAGTACACCTTCCGTTCCCCCTATTGTGTTGTACTGACACGTCGGCTGTGCAAACAGCGATAAAGGGGTAATTCCATTATTTCTCGATTTGATTTGTTGATTCAACATTGACTCGGAAAGCTTTGTTTGAACCTTCGATGCGCCTTGACAACTATAGTGCATTTTCTTACTTGTACACTCACTTAGTCGACCTGCTACATCCACAGTGCCAAAGTAGCTGATCAATAGGTTTTTAATTTTAATATTAGTTGGCATGTAGAACAGAAGGACTATTGACCGTCACAACTTTGCCCTGTTTTACCGTTTGATAGATGATACTGTTTACAACTCGTCCAGGTCTGTATATAGGTCAAGGAACACAGTTATCAGTAAATTGTGGGCCACATTGATGCTGTCATCAGGAATTAATTAGACGACTGGAAACAGCTATGGCTGATGTTCTGGATTAATTTTAAAATGTCTGTGAATAAAACATTTATCATTAATCGGAAAGGTGGGCGATGCGCCCTGGTAACCGGGTCGCTGTGATACAGTTATGAGTTTTCATATACACAGTTATCATTAAACAGAAAATCAAACACGGGGTCACAGTGTGTATGATAAACCTGTCTAGGGCAAGAAAGGGACGTACGAAATGCAGTACTTATATGGCTGGCCATATACATGTAAATATACTTGTTCTCTCACTTCGCTTTTAGTTCAGTTTAGTTTAGGTCAGTTTCCGATACAGGATATGTATATGATACTCTCCACCGGACTCAAACATGTTTTTTTTTTTAGTTATACATGTACACATATATAAAGTTCGGGTGTGGACATCACATGTTTACACGTTAGGTTAGCTCTGTGATTATAAATATTTTCCTGGTTACACCCAATTTCAAGTGCCATGATGAAAGTAAAAACTATTATAGTATACATATTTCACCGTATAATTAAGAAAGATGGGATTTCATTTTGTTTACAAACCATTTGGTGATAGGCTTACCTCGATTTCCTTTTAAAAAAAACCCCAACAAAATAAATAACAGAAATTTGTTGATATTTTCGAAACCCAAAACGCATTGTTTGGTTAATGAACCCATTCTGGTAATTGGAATGATAGAAAAATTCAATGTCCGGGCGTAGGACATGTAGGAAAAACCCACCGTCGGCATTTTCAATTTAGGAAAAACCCTAGCTTGGTAGCTCATTGTAAGCAATTAATTTAGGTCGCAATTTTTTTCAAATTTGAAAACCTATCTATCCATGTCAACAACGGGTTTAACAAGCACAAGCAAGTTACAAGCGTAACGTCAATCTCCAACTATACAGCGGCGGTAAGTTCGTTTTGAGAAATAATAACGAAAATGTTAAAAAAAATATGTTTACGCCTAAGGCAAGCCCAAGACAAAGGTGGATAACTCCTGTAGTCTTTGACAAGCACCTGTTTATGTTTAACTGGTTGCTATGGTAGCAGTTTCGACTTGTACTGCAATCCAGCTCAAAACAGTAGTGAAGCTTTGTTTATACACTGTATCAAGTGGTTTTATTTGAGTTTTGCCCATTAATTCTTTACAGAACCGAGGAAAATACAGTATTTACAGTAGTTAAGTGGTTGAGTAGCCTACGTGTAACGAAGGGCTGTTGCAATTGTGATCCGTGTTAAGTGGACGTTTCCTCTCTGGTTTAATGGCAGGCCCTAACTAACGGATCCATAGACTGAATTCAAAAATATGTATGCGCGTGTGTATCTACTTCCGGATTGTTCTACGTGTTGACTTGCCTCGAACAACACTTTACAGAGAAACATATTAAAATTACGCAGTATGTAGTTTGTAATATTCTGATATGTTCCGATCACGGACTTAGATAACAATCTAATTCCGTTGTTCCGATTGATAAATTTCCCACTACCATCATCCATAGACGTGTATAATACTTAAAAAAGTGTCCCGTTTTGGGCACAGTGACGGTAACACGTCTCCGATCTTCGTTTCCTATCCATGTACATACATGTGTAGTCACCGTCATAGTTTTACCGTGCAGTGCACATATATACACATATATGTCTCTCTATATGTGAACTAGTAATCTAGTGACAAAGAAATCCCCATGAGTCATGCTATGAGTGCTGATTAATTAGGTCGAGATAGCTCCTTTATTCCAGATGCATAAAGATATGAGATTTCCTGAATAATTAAGAGTTGAAAGTTAAACATGATAATCAACCATCACCAATTCGGGGATCAAACTCATAGCAGCCATGAGTTGGGAAAACCTTTCTGGGGGTAGGGGTGGGGGGTGGCGGTGTTCCAAATGTCCAGGGTGTGTGTGTGTATGTGTTCCATGTAAGGAAAAATTGAGGAAAATGGTGAAAATACATAATTTAAAAAAAATAAATCTCCAGGGGGGGGGGGGGGGGGGTATTTTGCCAAATAAGTAAATTCTGTTATAAAACACTTATTAATCTAGTACGATATGAATTTGTATGCTCTCTCCGGTAATAGGGTAGTGCTAATATTAATACCCGGCCTCATCTGCCCCGGCCGGCTGACGACGCAATATATAGAAAAAAATCTCTCGTCGTCAGAAAGCTACGTGATCGCAGCTAGCAATAGGCGATAACATTCCGTTTGAATTTTCAATGTTTACTCCTGTTGTTATAGCCGGTCTTTAGTAGTAATCTTTCAGTACTGTTTGCAGGTAAACCTAAGCGTCTAACAGATAGTGTATAGCGATTTATGTGGAGAGGAATGGATTGTTATTAACAAGTCAATCCGGCGACTTAGGTATGTATTGGCAATATTTACAATGTATGATGGGAACCATTCAATTAATCACATTTTAATAATATTATGTCCAAATATATATATATACTGTAGCAATACTTCATATTCACATTACATGTATAGCAACCTCGTGAATATATGTAAGTTAGAAACAACCTTTCACTTGAGGGATTGCATTGGAAGTTCAGACAAATAATGAATATATATATATATATATATTGTGTTGTGCAATAAGACCCGCCATCTGTTTTAATTATTATACATTTGTTTAGTTGGTAAGTCATATTTTTTTCAACAAGAACCACACCATGTAGATAGATTTGTATTGACCGAAACATGTTGGTCATTAGCATATATTAGCTGATAGGATGCTAAGGCAGGCATTCATTATAAATTGAAAAAAAAATGACTGTAGTACATATTTTGCCTATTTACTCATCCTGTGTGTTACAACACACTTATATATCCCTGTAAGATATAAAATATAATTGCTGTCTCTGGTAATTTAGTGGTAATCATTGTGAATCAACCACTGTTTAAATAAAAACAGCTGAATTATTCTTCAGGAAAACCCATCTAATTTTCATCACTTCTAATATTTACATGTGTATACAATTATTTAATCTGCCAAGATATAACAGATAATTTGATTCAATCCAAAAACACAATAAAACTATTATAGCTAAACTTAATGTTACACTTTTAAAATAAATATTAGTAAATAAAGCTTAAATACTTAATGTTTATCTCTCGTTATGGATTGACTGCTTTTGTACGTTACTGCATGTACTTACAAATTCACCCGTATTGACATCAGAAATGACACAATGATGTCATATGGTAATGTGACGTCACATTCACTGGTGACAATAAACATGACATCAAGGTGATGATGACATTAGATAAAGGGTTAGAGAAAAAACATCTTCATCAAAATTTCAAGTAATTATGAGTCTCACTTAAATTGAAACATCTATATGAACTATATGCATTTCATAAATCTGATATAAAGTGTTTTGTTTTAAAACATGATCCTGGAAATATTAAATAAATGGGTATGTTTTTTTTTTCTTTCGGGTATGTCATGTTGGCATCAATTCACACAGTGTCACTGCTCATTGTTATGTGTATACATATACCGGTAGTGTAGTCTGTTTTTAATTGTTTTCATTTCATGTTCCATTATTAAAATCAATCCTATACTGTTGGTTGATTGCAGTTGATATGGGGTCTAGTGACTATATGAAATACAATAGATTGCATATTTGGATATAAAACTTCTGTATATAGTTAGCATTCCTTTTAACTCAAAGCAAATCAACATCATGCATTTATTACCTGCATGACTGTTACCAAAATTGAAATGATCATAGATATAATAAAAAAAGATAATTTACCTTTGCTAGTAATTGTTTCTGTTGATTTCTTCTTAGGCTATATTTCATTAGGGTTTGATAATAACTTGCTCATTACAAAATTAATTTGCCCGGGGAAAATGTTTGCATTCATTATTCAATTTAGCAATTTTCTTTCCGGCATAATAACATTTTCCCAATGACAGTGAAAAAGAATTTTAAGATGTTATATTTATCGTTATACATATATGCAATTTGTAGTTACATATGTAAAGCAATAAATAAATAAATGTAATGCTGAAAAGTGCGACTATAGCTAATTACTATAGCAATGAATAAATACAACGTTGAAAAGTGTGACTATAGCTAATTAGTAATTACCTATAGTAATACTTTCCAGTGTTATATTTATTTATTGCTATACATATGTAATAATCTAATGACATACTTCTCATTGTTATATTCATTGCTATACATATGTAATAATCTAATGACATACTTCTCATTGTTATATTCATTGCTATACATATGTAAATATCTAATGACATACTTCTCATTGTTATATTCATTGCTATACATATGTAAATATCTAATTAGCCGTACATGACTTTGTGATCAAAACACAATGTTTGACCACAGACTTAGATAACAGGTCTTATTTCCTATACCGAAAAGGCAGTTGCCTTTCTCTCTAATCTATAATTCCGTGTTTTAACAGAGTATTTGAGATTTGGTATTTGATGAAAATCCTATGAAGATATCAATTTAATAAAAAATAGATTGCTTTATTATCTTTTAAAGTGCATTGTAGTTAATGAACCTTTCTTAATTTCTCTACCACATTTGAACATTTCAACACATGGTCCAAGTACCTGTACCGTAAAAGCTTTCTTGAAAATTTGCATGCATCAAAAAAGTTCGAAGTATTATACTTTTCACATTAAAAATAATGAAAATAATCTTTGAAATTTCATTTGAAAAGACTATCATCGAAACCTTGTAGTTCACATTTATTAGAACAATTTACAATAAAATCCAAGCAGTGTTTTTTGCCACCATGAGATGTATTTCACTATCATAAATAGAGCATGGACATTATCCATATGTAAAGAGTGCTCTGGGCTTTGGTGTGCTCTTGTTAAATTTTGATAATGCATGTCACACTCTCAGAGTGTATTGCAATTATAATTGTTTCCCTATATACACCTCTGTTTCCTTATATATTTGAATTGATTCCCACATGATTGCATCTATATATGTAAATAATTACTTGCAGTGAGCTTTGAATATAGTAAATCATTACTGGAATGACATTAAAGTGTATAATACTTAAAGCCTCGTTAAGATTTACACTTTTTACGTTTGATTAACATGAGATACAGTTACTCCGTTGTTGTGTCAACAGTTTTTATTTGTTTACATGTGGGCTGTACTATAACAGGTTATTGATCATTCCGATAACTCACACTATTGATTGTGATCTGAAGCATGACCTGTCTGTCTCCGTGGAATTGAAGATCCTGGCAAAGTGTTAAAATTACCATTTGGTTTTCACAAACAGTAAAGCACTGGCTGGCCTATAATACTCTGAACCAAAATATTTGCATATGATTTGTGAAAAGAAATTTTCCCCGCAATGAAATTGTCCATGTATATACTTAACATTTCTGCTAGCTGTAAACTGTAGTGAAACTTCAATATAATGGGACTGGTTATATACCAATGGTAAAACCTCAATATAATGGGACTGGTTATATACCAATGGTAAAACTTCAATATAATTGGACTGGTTATATAAAGATGGTAAGACCTCAATATAATGGGACTGGTTATATACCAATGGTAAAACCTCAATATAATGGGACTGGTTAATGGTTATATACAGATGGTAAGACCTTCATAATGGGACTGGTTATATACCAATGGTAAAACCTCCATAATGGAACTGGTTATATATCAATGGTAAAACCTCAATATAATGGGGCTGGTTATAAATCAATGGTAAAACCTCAATATAATGGGGCTGTTTATATACCAATGGTTAAGCTTCCATAATGGGACTCGTTATATACTGATGGTAGGACCTCAATATAATGGGACTGGTTATATATCAATGGTTAAACCTCAATATAATGGGACTAGTTATATACCAATGGTAAAACCTCTATAATGGGGCTGGTTATATACCAATGGTAAAACCTCCATAATGGAACTGGTTATATACCAATGGTTAAGCTTCCATAATGGGACTCGTTATATACTGATGGTAGGACCTCAATATAATGGGACTGGTTATATATCAATGGTTAAACCTCAATATAATGGGACTAGTTATATACCAATGGTAAAACCTCCAAAATGGGGCTGGTTATATACCAATGGTAAAACCTCAATATAATGGGGCTGGTTATATACCAATGGTTAAACCTACATATAATGGGGCTGGTTATATACCAATGGTAAAACCTCAATATAATGGGTCTGGTTATATACCAATGGTTAAACCTACATATAATGGGACTGGTTATATACCAATGGTAACACCTCCATAATGGGGCTGGTTATATACCAATGGTAAAACCTCCATAATGGGACTGGTTATATACCAATAGTAAGACCTCCATAATGGGACTGGTTATATACCAATGGTTAAACCTCATTATAATGGGACTGGTTATATACCAATGGTAAACCTCCATAATGGGACTGGTTTTATACCAATGGTAAAACCTCAATATAATGGGACTGGTTATATACCAATGGTAAAACCTCCATAATTGGACTGGTTATATACCTCGGTATAATGTTTATTTATGATTCTTAATTTCATGACAATATGATATCAAATGCATTAGTTTGACAAAGGAAATAGAAGTATTCGAAAGCTTGCAAAATAAGTTTCCAATTCCTGTGTGTGTTCAAAATAAACTTTGCCTTTACAATATATCATTTTGTAAAATTTTGTTACTCTCTTTGATCAAAACCTGGATCTTTCAAGGTTGAATGTTGTATAGATTATGTAGATACTGCGGTAATGGTGTAGTATTTAGTTTAACGTTGACACTGGCCAGTCACGTCAGTCCTTCCCTTTGTGTGCAACTGTGATTTAAATATTTCAATACAGTTTATCAATAGTTAGGAATTTCTTCTTGGCATTTATAATTATCGCCATTTTGATAGACCATTCTACTAGATGTTTCAGCAAGTGATAGAGGCGTTTAATCTGTCCATGACAATATTGGTCCTGGATTTACTAGTGATAACTAATTTCATTGGTATAATTTTCAAATTGATTGCACCCAAACATCATAAACAAGTTTTCATAATGTTATTTTTTGTTTCAGACGAAGCATGTTGAATGGGTGTGACTGACCTACTGACAAATGGCCCGTGTTGGTCCTTTTGGTCAGGAGATAGAGATGAATGAAGGCGAACCTCCAGATAAGAATGTGGGCTCCAGTATTGAGAGTCTACATTACATTGAAACAGCTGTCAGTGCTGATAATGTTGGTGCCGTTCCACCATTGGTAAGTGTATGTCTTGAGGGTCAAGAACCCTAATTATAAAATGTTCATTGAGTTTTGTCTTTGTAAAATTGTTTCAATTAATGTAATTTTTGCTATGATTGATTTTCTTTATCTAAGAAGATAGTTTGAAGAATGTGTTCAGAGATTATTAAGCTGTTAATTGATATTAGTTAAGATATTAAACTTTTACAGTAGAAAAAATAATACAATTAAAACAATATTTTACCTTTAAGCCAAACAAAAGCAATTTTGAAAATACATTGTACATGTATTAGGTTTGGTCAGTTAATTTGGAGGCATTTTTTCTCTAATATTTTGCATTCTTCTTATTTAAAGTTTTTGAAGCAGATATTCTGTTTTGACTATACTTGTTTTCACTGTTGATATAAAATATAGAGTAGGCGGGTTTTACAGGAACCACCATGGTCGGTGTAGTTTTTGTTTTTGAGACCTATGTTTATTATTTTTAAAAATGTGATTTTTCCACACCTTCCTGTGATATGGCCAAAAAACTAAATTGGTTACCTTTTCACAATTGTTTTTATACAATCAAGTAGTTTTTATGTGCTAGATACTTAATAATTTAGCTCCACAAAATTTGAATGATTTTACGTATATTTCTGATGTTCAGGGTAGAACTCGAGATCATCATCTACCAATGTGTTTTACATGCCATGTCATAAAGACAAACATTTTCAAAAAATCTTTTAGATATCAGGGATCCCTTACATGGAATCTTTTACCAAGTCACATTAGAAATTGTACTTCATTTTTAGAATTTAAGAGATCTGCAAAGCAATTTTACTTGAAATGATTTATGATTTCTTCCCTTATCCTGTATTTTATACATGTATATTTCTTAAAGTTGTAAATACTGTACATTTTATCATACATTGTATCTTGACCATATGTAAGATGAGCTTCATGCTCAATATGTTATCAAGAATAAATAAAAACTTTATTATATATTATATTAGCTCACCTGGTCCGTAGGACCAAGGTGAGCTTATGCCATACCATTGCATCCGTCCGTACGTAAACAATTTCTTTAAACGACTTCTTCTTCTTAACCACTGATTGGAATTCAACTAAATTTGACTGGAAGCATCCCTAGGTAGTGGAGATTCAAAATTGTACAAATGGTGGGGCTGACCCCCCAGGGGGCTGAGGGGCGGGCTAAAAGGGGGCAATTAGGCTATATTGCTACAAACAACTTCTTCTGTAGAACTATGCATTGGATATCGATCATATTTGATCAAAAGCATTTATGGGAAGCAGGAATTCAAAATTGTACAAATGGTGTGGCTGACCCCCCAGGGGGCTTAGGGACGGGGCCAAAAGGGTTATTTGGCTATATTGTTTTAAGCGTCTTCTTCTCGTGAACTGAGTGATGGATATCAGCCATATTTGACTGGAAGCATCTCTAGGTGGTTGGGATTCAAAATTGTACAAATGGTGGGGCTGACTCCCCAGGGGGATGAGGGGTGGGGCCAAAAGTTGGCAATTTGGCTATATTGCTATAAACGACTTCTGTAGAATATAGCATGGATATCGATCATATTTTGTCAAAAGCATTCCTCCCCCCCTCCCCCCTCCCCCCACCCCGTGCTAAAGGGTGGGGCCAAAAAAAGTTTATAACTTGGAAATAGTTGAGATTCCCACGGTATAACCATATATACAATTGTAGAGTATAAAGAGAAGAATGCACATTTGCTTCCAGTATGGCCTAGGGTCTGGACCCATCCTTTGGGACATTGTCCCTGGGTCATAACTTTGAAACGGTTGAGATCCCCACCCGCAGACTATAAATACAAATGCTGGACAAAAAGAGACGAATGTAGTCATGATATTATAATTGATCCTGGGGTCTGGCCACAACCCTAGGGATCTAGATTCTGAGTCACAGCTTGGAAACAGTTGAGATCCCCACCCCATAACCATACATTAAATTGCTGGGCATGAAAAATCTAATACAGACATACTACAGGAATTGGCATACGGGTCTGGCATATTCCCTTTGATTTCATTTGGAGAATATTTTGCCATGATTACTTAGATATCCAGGTGAGCGTTACAGGCCCTCTCGGCCTCTTGTTATATTATATTTATCATTATTATTGAGTACAATGTACAAAATGTACCATAGTTGCAAACATCATGTAGCTGTGCTCTGAAGACGGCCTCCCTTTGGCCGAAACATGTCAGCACTTAGGATGTAAATCAAACATTACATTTTGTACCGGATTCAGTGGTGTTGTTGCTCATCATTTCTGTTTACAAAATGTATAAGAATTCAAATTCAGTGTCATTTTAGATAAAATATTTTAGTATTCTATTACATGTGCCAATATTCTATAGAATATTGTATATACAGAAAGTTCTTAAATGCCTTACTTGTAAGTTTTTACCAATATACTGAAAAAAAATTGATATACAATTATATGAAATTTTCCATTATCAGTTGTCAATGATCTTCATAGTATTTACTGCCAAAATGTAATTACTAAGAATACCTTACTGGTAATTACTTGAAATCATTGTAACTTAATGATATATATATATATCATTACCAATAAATGCTTGTAACAATTTGAAGCAGATTAGAAATTTAAAAATTGTAATAATTGCAGAATGTCATCAGCAAGGAGGTGAAATGGATAAAGAACAACATAAGGAGGCGTCATTGTCGCCGCATTGTAGAGAAAGCACCAAAAACAGACCAGTAAGTGGTGATTTAGAAACTTTTCTTTTAGAATCTGGGTAGTTGAACTAAATAAGGTCACTGAGATTCTGGTTAGTGTGGTATGGTTGTTTATTAATCCTCATTTAGTTGTGACAGGCAAACCTAATACTGTGAAACTAATAACTCAATTAAAAAAATTGTTCACTCTCATTAATGAACTTTATATCCATTAATTGTTAGCTTAACTATGTGGAGTTAAAGCTTATTCTAATATTTGCAGTAACAATGAATTCCACAAAAATGGTGAAAGTTTAACTACACTGAACATTTAGTGGTACGATGTATTGTGATGAATACCGTAGTTTTAGTATAGAGAATGTCAACAAAATTTTACTGCTTTCTATCGTATTTTATGAATTTGCTTTGTTTTGGCACATAAAATAGTTAATCGCCATGAGAACCCTAATTAACACAAAAAAATGTGTCTATTTAGTATAAATCTCTTGAGGTCACCCGCCCTTTTATGATTATACAATATATATATACATCTCTAAATGCTGCCAGTTAATTAATGTTTATCTCTGAATGCCATCAGTCCTTTTAGTGCAAGAAGGCGAAGAAGGTAATTATAGAGAATGCCACTCTAATCGTATAAGTATTATAGGAGCATGAATGCAGATTCAAATTTTTCCCATTATCATATCAAATTCCTGGTAAAGTTATTCATAAATATTCCATTTCTACCAAAACCATCTGGTACATTAATTATCCTGGTTCTCTATTCACCTGGTTCATTATATCCTGATTCCCTGTTTAATTACCTGGTATATTACCCTGCATGGTTCCCTGTTTACCTGGTATATTAACCTGGTTCCATGTTTACCTGGTATATTACCTTGGTTCCATGTTTACCTGGTATATTACCCTGGTTCCCTGTTTATCTGGTACATAACCCTGGTTCCCTGTTTAATTACCTGGTATATTACCCTGGTTCCATGTTAACCTGGTATATTACCCTGGTTCCATGTTTACCTGGTACATTACCCTGGTTCCATGTTTACCTGGTATATTACCCTGGTTCCTTGTGTACCAGTACTGATCTTTGATCAGGTTTCAAGTTTACCTAGTTAATTATTTATGTTCTTTATACACCTGTTACATTATCCTTGATCCCTGTACACCTGGTAAATTAATTGTCCTGGTTCCCTGTTTACCTGGTACATTTTCCTGGTTTCCTGTTTATCTGGTTCAATTCATTATCCTGGTTCTCGGTTCACCTGGTTCATTATCCTGGTTCCCTGTTCACCTGGTAAGTTTTACCTGGTTTCCTGTGAACACCTGGTACATTTACCTGGTTCTTTGTGTCCCAAATACCCATCTAGATCCCCTGAATTCTTGTTCATTATTCTGATTCCATGCATGAACACCTGGTTTATTTCCCTGGTTCCCTTTTTACCTGGGTTATTATTCTGGTTCTTTATTGACATGGTATATTTTCCTAATTTTGTTGTTGGCATTTTTTACTGCTTGATGGTACCTGCATGTGATCAATGTAATAAGTAAAAAAGACATTTGATTTGTACTTTCGTGTAAAGAGTTCACTTTCAGTAAAGTTCTGGTGAATCATTATCAAGACAAATACCTGCTGCCTCAGAAATAGTTCATTTGGTGGGTTCATCTCCTTGGGGAAAATAGATTTAACTGTTCACTGATAATATAGGCATGGACACAGCTGTATATTGCTGACTAAATACTAAATATAAAGTGTTGGCCACTATCCAGTAATGACTATATCTAGAGATTCACAGATCCATGCACTTTGTTTGATTTGTGCACGCATGTAGCAGATAGTGATACATGATGTATTATTTATTTCAAATCTGATCTAATAATTAAGTTTTTAGGATTTTTTTTAAGTCACCACTTGTACTACATGTAATGAACTAAGTTATAAACTGACCAATACATTAGCATGCTGAATATTATTTCTTCAATAAGTTTGGCTGTGGTAGCAATTGACAAAAGTATACTGTACTAAGTGGCTTGTTCCATGGTGTTCAACAAGGCAATGCATGCTTAATGACAGAATTTCAGTGGAAAATTTGCAGCACAAAGTGAACTGTGGTCGTAATTGTTAAGGATTGATACATTACCTCTTAATTTTATTATTGACCAATGAGATCATTTCCCCAGGGTGTAACCCATTAGCCTGTAACCAAAAAAGTCTACCATCTACTAGCAGGTTAATCTATCTGATGAGCAAGTTCCAGGGATTGAGGAAAGTTTTAAATGTTGTGGGAAAATATATTTCCTGGGTTTGCTTTAACTTTGTCGCTCTACATTGTTAAAAAAAGTAGTCACAGAGAACCTAAAATATGTTGAAGTTACATTTCTTATGTTCCTTTATGATTTTATTGCTTGCTTGAGTAACACCATTTGAAGAGGCTATATTTTAATATAGTGTTAACTCTGTATAATAACTTCACTTGACCTGGGTGTATTACTTGTTGCTGGCCTCCTCTCACAGGCTGCCACCCCTACGTATACCGAACAGTATAAAGTCACAGGAGACAGCTGGGTAAGACAACACTCGTCACCTAGCTTGTACACCATTTACTTACCTCAATATTTGTAGAATTCAAAACAAGCTTTTAAATACACTGTGCCAAAATTCTAACTAGTGATTTGATATGATTTTATTTGGACAAAAAAAATATAAATGAAATTTAAACAATATTATTTGAACATGTTTATACAGGATCATAACAAGGCTATTTATTCAGTATCTGTAGAAGTGTAATAGTTGGGACAGTTCAGTATTGAGCCAAATTCATTTCAAGAAGTCACATACAATGTATGTCATGAGCCAAATTCATTTCAAGAAGTCACATACAATGTATGTCACAATACCTCATCTAACACACTATTGAAGACCCCAGCTCCCTTTGTCATGTTCTTCAACACAGTTGTCATTTTCATTCAACTATTGTAAGTCTGTCTGTTTTGTAGGTGAAAAAAGCGATGTGTTGGTCATGACCTTATTGGTGTCATCCTGTTTAATTTGTTGTCACATGTCCAGGACATATCCAGTACAGGTTTCCATTGAATTTCCTGGATAGCTTGATATTTTTAATAACCTAGCAAAGTTAATCTGAAATTGCATCACATTATTGACCTGTTAAGTTAATGTACTTAGTTTTCTCATTTAGAGCTAATGTAACGTAGATTTCTCATTAAGAGTCAATGTACTTAGTTGTCTCATTTAGAGTTAATGTACTTAGTTGTCTCATTTAGAGTCAATGTACTTAGTTGTCTCATTAAGAGTTAATGTACCTAGTTGTCTCATTTAGAGTTAGTGTACTGTAGTTGTCTCATTTAGAGTTAATGTACTTAGTTGTCTCATTTAGAGTCAATGTACTTATTTGTCTCATTNTCTTCTATGTAATAACCATGTGTTAAAGTTTTTCTCAAAGTAAAAACATAAAAACCTGGCATTTTATAAGTGACTGGTTAGAAATTGGCTCAGTGTATCCCTACACTGCTGCACCTGTTTATAAGAACACTTGCTATAAATAGAAAGACCGTAGGAGGCTAGATTTATAATAAAATATTTGTTGTAACCTTTGTCTGAGGATCTGACAAACAGCTATATATGACCATGGTTGATAATATTTGTACAACAAATTTTATCACCAAGGATGTGAAAACTTGCAAAAGTTTGAGAAAAGCATTCTCAGACAATAATGAGTACCACCTCATGATCATGAAGGTACAAGCACTCCCTATATGTTCTTCCTCACAGAACTACTGCTACCATTATACAGTGGGACATTATATACTTCTGACGTTTTAGAATTGTTTGCAAAGTATTCGGAAGGATTTCAGTGCAAACCTGCTGCAATTAATTAAATTGCTTTCTATGCCTTTTTTTCTGATCTTCTGCTTTGATTATTTAGTATTTTATTCCCAATCTTTTTTCTGATTTTCTGCTTTGATTATTTTGTATTTTATTCCCAATCTTTTTTCTGATTTTCTGCTTTGATTATTTTGCATTTTATTCCCAATGAAATGGTCTTGCTTTATAAATTTATTTAAGGAAGTCATGCCTACTTGTTTAAACATGTGATCCAATTTCAAAGACATAGTCCTGAAAACTACTAAAACTAGAATAATAAAAAAGTAACTCAATGCCAAAAACAGTAGGAAATATGTAACTGGTTATTAAGTCACAACTTCAAATGTGTGTGGGTTAATTCCAACTGATCTCTCTACAAACTGTGCCATTGGCCATGCATGTCGATAAAGTTTTGTGATATCCTCTATATTTAACAGGTGAGAATGTTGACAGAAGCTTAATTGAGGACAATTATAGAAATTAACCTGAAACATGATAGTTTCTTTATTCATTCAGTTCAAATTATGTGCAAGGTATACGTACGAACAGCAATTATTTAATTTAGAACTCGAGTTGAAAGGTTGCAGCTTGTGATTGTCAAAAAGAATTGTTTATCTTAGCAACATTAACGTCACCCGCCATTGTACAATGTAAGAACCATATGTGTCATTAATTCACTTCCATATTTATGTAAAAAAGAAGTATGTGATTCATTGCAATATAAAATTTTAATCAATGTAATAAAATTATACACCTCTAATAATACTTTCTTGGGGTGATCATTTTAGTCCTTCATAACATTAAAAAAAAAAATTGATTAGCTTGCTTTAGTACTACCACGGTATTTGAAAACAAATATCTTCATATTCATTCATTAATGAATGACCTATTAGATTAGCACTACCAGTAAGTACAATGATTGGGTCACTGTTAAACTAGACACACATATATAGTACCAGCAGTATTGCGACAATGTATATGTGTATTACCTGTGAATGTCGGGGGATACATGAAAAATTCACGGGCTGAAACTCCAGCAAGGAAATACGACCAGGGAGTAAAACACAGTACAGTTCTCAGCATAATTCATTTAGGTCATAACGACTGATGATTATTCGAGACTATAAATACCCTGAGTGTAGTAGACTAGAACTCAGATCAAGTCAATAATTGTTAGTACAATGTGCAGTGTTACTGTAGGGGTTGTATTTAATATACTGCCGTGCTGATCAGTTCTGTTTGAAGTAAACACATGAGGTGTTTCTGTACATGTGCAGTGTTGTGAGGCCTATCCTTTGTACTTGTTTAGGGAAGTGTTGTGGCTATTGTCTGATCAGCAACTGTACCGACAAATTTTTAACAATTGAATTCTAATTGAAACTTCAAACTTCATTAATAAAACACTAAATCATCCCACTCTGTTTCTATTAGTAAGCATCCGGTAGAGTACAGCCTGGGACTGGGTAAAAACAGCTAGAATAACATCAACTCTGCTACTAAAAATATTTACAATAAAGTTGTCAGACAAGTGTTCATAACAAATGTGTAGGTGATTGTTTTATAATTCTTACTCCCGGTTTATAATCAACCTTATATATATATATATAATGGATCAGATCAATTTTAAGGCACAATATTTTGGTGATGCACTATAGCACAGTCCTTACATAATTGTGATTACACACCTTTTATAATACGTAGTCATTCTTGTTTATCATATAACATAATTTTTGGAGATCAATAACTGTTTGTACAGTAAAACCTTGTTATACTGCCATCATTTTTCAAAAGAAATTTCGGTGTTAAAAAAAAGGTTTGGCAATAAATTGAGGGAAAGATATAAAGGAATGCTTAAGAAAGGGAGAATGGGACCTTGAAATATGTTGGTGGTATGTGAGGTGGCAAATGAAACAATGTTTCTTATTCCTTAGGGGCATTAAATGGAGGTTTTACTGTATGTTGATGTTCGAAATGACCCATAGCAAAACTTTTAAGAAGACAGATTTTTTTTTTTTACAAGGGAACATGAAACGGCGCGTCTAATTACCCAATACTACCCAATACCACCCAATACTACCCAATACTACCCAATACCACCCAATACTACCCAATACTACCCCATACGACCCAGTTATGAACCAAATACTTCTTTATTACTGTGAAATATCACCTTTGTAGACGTTATTTACTTCCATCTGCCATATTTTATCGGGAAATATGCGATTTGGTGCCGAAAACATCACCGAATTGCCGTGACTATGACCCAATACTACCCCATACCACCCAATACTACCCCATACGATCCAGTTATGAACCCAATACTTCTTTATTACTGTGAAATATCGCATTTCTTGAAGTTATTTACTTCTATATGTCACATCCTATCTGGACATATGCGATTTGGTGCAGAAAACATCACCGAAATGCCGTGACTAGGGGTTCGACGATTTACAGGAACGGGCAGGATCGGGCAGAAAACTATTAATTATTATATATACATTGATGAATATATATATTTAATTAGATACATTTAAGTATCATTATCGGGTATAAGATATATTTGATAAAAGAATTGCAATTACATGATACTATATTAATTCTATTCATGTCATAAAATGGTGTTATTAAGATCATATATATAAATTTAGCAGGAAATATTTAGAAAATTTTAAATTACTTTTCATAAATGTTAGTTATTCAATTTTGTTAAACATAACAGTATCAATTATATAACAATGCTGGAGAAGAACCTTCAGTTAAATTAGATACTCAAATACTACGAAATTCAAAAAGTATATGGATTGTATATGATTCGAAGTCCTTTCAATTACTTGATTAACTCACAGATAGTCTGTTTTGGACAAGCTAGATATTTTTTCCATATATAGTTCCCTGACCAATCTTATGAAGGGTAGACGAGTAGGTTGTCATTAAGTAATGTAAAAATTAAATAGATTAATAAAAGGAATTACGTTACGCTTCTTATACATCAATCCAGAGACGTATATATTACATTACGTAATATATACGTCTTTGATCATCCGAAAGCAAAATACTAAATGACATGAAAACTTGATTCGACTCCAAGAGATACTGTATACACATATACTTTATTCAACTCGTTGGCCATCTCAAGTAAATGTGATCTCTATAGATACATGGTAGATACCGTGATGTTGCAATTTTATTTAACATCTAAGTCCGTGATCTAAATCACAGTTACAGGTAAATATATATATTATAATTTAATTTTATAATGTCTTCCGAGGAATTACAAATTCCACTTGCAAACCACTTATATAATATGTACAGAAGACGTAGCAGTCTATGTGATTAGTTATAATTTTAAACAGTGTCTTGTAAGCCATTTTAGGCTGAACATCATATACAATTACATTTTCTATTTAATGCATTTGTTAAATATGATACCAGGTGTCAATCAGAAACATTTTTTTATGAAAATAATCTTCCGTTTAAATATAATTAGCTACTAGTTAGTGTGAATTTAGCAGACCTCGCTGGAAGGGGGCTCCCCAACCCTTGGAAATCTAAATTTCACTACAATGTAGAACTAGGAAATTATTCATTTTATTTATCACCATTGTTATTGTTTTTTTAAAGACATCATGTTTTAAGGCAGTAAATATAAAAGAAACCTTTTAACTATTATAGTATGTAATATGTAAGGACAAAATCCAGGAGTTTGTTAGGTAGGGGCTGTCCCAATCACCTGCTCTCTGGATTGGCACATGTGATAGTTTGTTTTAATTTATTAATGTATTATGTATAATAGCTGTTCTTAACAAAATTATGATATTATAAATTATGTAACTATATGTGTTTATACTGTGTAACTATATACTTGTACGATGTAATTGTGATATATGACACTATAATAAACAAAATTGACTTGACTTGACTTAACTATATATATATATATATATATATTGGATATGCAATGACGACGAAAACGGAGATAAATTTTGAATAGAATTGGCAAATAGAGGATTTCCCCCAAAATTACTTGTAGTCAACTAAATTAGAACAAATGTTTAAATAATTTTATTATGCAATGAACGTTATAAACGTATTGACGTACATGAACATTCTACGGATTTTTTTTTATTTATAACAACTATCGATATAATATGTATAAATATAGATTTGTTCCAATATATACTAAAGATACATGGTCGTGAAAAGTAAATCTACTCTTACTAAATACTCGTCAAATTTATTTAAACAAATTTAAGTCTTTAAAAACATCAAGTTATATGAATGCATAACCACGGACTTTATCTAATTCCGTGTACAATATCTAATTTTAAACATAAACTTAGTCCCGTGCAATTGAATAGATTCTTGATATATGAAATCCATTTAAAATCAGCGAAATCATTTTTATGTAAATTCAGCATAAGCTTGTACATTATACTAGACAATTTATTTTCACCTGTAATTAGTTTATACCAAAACATTATCATTCTAGATTTAATTTCAATATCCAGCGAGTACCTACCCGTTTCACCATATACCATTATATTTGCTGTGGAGCTACGTATGTTTAAAATTCTTTAACAAAACTGTACACGTAATTTCTCAATCATATTGGTATTTTCAAACCCCAAAATTACTTTTTGAAACGTATATAGATATTAAAGCATGAAGGATAAATATATTTTCAGTTGTAGAGTAGCCTTTCCTAAAACCAGCTTGAACATTGGAACAAGAAGTCTATTGTCTACTATTACGGAATTAGATAATCAGTTTTGACCACATCGGCCTTTGAAAAAAAATGAAACTTAAAGCGTTTCACCGTGTTTCTTTCTTCTTTACATATACAATTAATATACAGTATCGTTTTTCTATAACAGATAAGGCCTAACAATCCAACATATGGACTTCAATATTTATTTACGTAAAACACGTATTTCAATTAACTTATATTTACATATAGAATAATATTTAATTTTCAGATTGATGTCCCTTTTTTGAGTTGGAAAATTGCGTATTTTCTTTTTTTTAAGATCGTAGACGTGATCGGATTGTAATCTACACATTGACACCAATTAATTCACTCAAAATATATTCATGCTATTTATTAAGAGTTGAGTATAAGTTGTGAAGTTATTAAAATTTAGATATCATAATGTCATTTCCAATATTTCAGGTGCTATTACATCGCAGTAACAAGGTCATATATATAAATGAGAAAATAACTCAGATACGAATTTATTATATATGTAATATAGTAGTATTGGGTAGTATTGGGTGGTATTGGGTAGTATTGGGTAATTAGACGCGCCCACATGAAACATTTTTTTTTTCTTTTTTGTTTCGGTTTTTATTCCTTGTGTAATTTTGGTTCTCTTTCTTGTTATCAGTTTCAGGTTTCTCTTACAGCAATGTTTAAATTCACCAATAAATGACTTTACACACTAGTTATATTTCACCATACATTAGCTAATTCTTTGATAGTATACTTGACCAAATATTGATGGAATTATATGGCCATTTACTCAGAGTATAGGACACAGATACAAAGAAACAGTTCCATAGTCTCTTCATGTGTTTTTGTCATTTTGATAACCCTATATCCTTTAAAATAATTCCTGATTTTGAAAAAAGAAATTTAAATGTAAAATGCCAAGGTCAGGGCAAGCGGTCAATTATCAAATCATCATAAAGCTTAAGCTTGTTATACAATGTTCTGCACCTTTCTGTTCATTAAATGATGTCTGATAATAAGTTAGATTTTCATCAAAATTACAGAAGCTTCAGATGTTTGAGAATAATCAGTTTTAAGTATGCCTATAGTGTTATTGAGCTGGAAACAAGGGAAACTTCAGAAGCTTAATATCCATCCTAGCTTATGTTGAACTTTGACCTCTAGGAAAGTCCCAAACTTGACATGTGACTATCCATAATTGATCATGGGAAGCAAAAGGTTGCATTTCAGTAGCCATCACACTTACGAGGTATATGCCAAAATATATTTAAGTGTTAAAGAAATACATTCATTTTGAATTAACCAATCAGAAGCAATGAGAACATCTTTGACTTGATCAACTAAAAAAATATAACTACATATATATGACACCTTCAGATCAGCTACAACATTTTTCACCTGCTGTCAAATGTTTATTTTTTGAGCAGTTGCCTTTCATGATATACATATACTTAGGTACCGGAAAATGACAAGATTAAACATAACAAAAACAAAAGCTTTTTTCAAAAACTTTGTTAAAAGTTATAAATAAACTAACTATAGGTTTCAAGGTCAACTGCAACAAATTCCAGCCATGGCCACACATTTTTTAAAATGTACAAAAATCATCTGAATTTTCAAATTGTGATCTCATGCACTTTTATCACAGACATAACTCATATATCAGGAGGTCTTTGTTGTATAGCATGAACAAGTTGCTATGTAACACTACGAGCCCTTGCTGCTTCAGCCGTTCATTAACACCTACCTATATAATGTATCTTTATTGGCTTTAAAGTAAATAATTTAAGTCATGCGCCAAGTAGAAAAAAAGGTGTTTATCAAACATGATGTATGCTTTAGAAGCGACACATCTGGGTTGTGTGGTACAGCCATGGATTATACATTAAATGATTACTTTAGGAGCGACACATCTGGGTTGTGTGGTCCAGACAGGTAATATACATTAAATGATTACTTTAAAAGTGACACATCTGGGTTGTGTGATACAGCCATGTATTATACATTAAATGATTGCTTAAGAAGCGACACATCTGGGTTGTGTTGTACAGCCAGGTATTAGCCATAAATGATTACTTTAGAAGCGACATATCTGGGTTGTGTGGTACAGCCATTTATTATACATTAAATGATTGCTTAAGAAGCGACACATCTGGGTTGTGTTGTACAGCCAGGTATTAGCCATAAATGATTACTTTAGAAGCGACATATCTGGGTTGTGTGGTACAGCCATGTATTATCCATTAAATGATTACTTTAGAAGCGACACATCTTGGTTGTGTGGTACAGCCAGGTATTATCCATAAATGATTAATTTAGAAGCGACACATCTGGGTTGTGGGTAACAGCCATGTATTATACATTAAATGATTGCTTTAGAAGCGACACATCTGGGTTGTGTGGAACAGCCATGTATTATACATTAAATGATTACTTAAGAAGCGACAAATCTGGGTTGTGTGGTACAGCCATTTATTATACATTAAATGATTGCTTAAGAAGCGACACATCTGGGTTGTGGGTAACAGCCATGTATTATACATTAAATGATTGCTTAAGAAGCGACACATCTGGGTTGTGTTGTACAGCCAGGTATTAGCCATAAATGATTACTTTAGAAGCGACATATCTGGGTTGTGTGGTACAGCCAGGTATTATACATTAAATGATTACTTGAGAAGCGACACATCTGGGTTGTGGGTAACAGCCATGTATTATACATTAAATGATTGCTTTAGAAGTGACACATCTGGGTTTTGTGGTACAGCCATGTATTATGCATTAAGTGATTACTTTAGTAAGCTATACAGGGATTATGTTTGTAGCTTTACCATACTCACACACACACACACACACACACTTAATTATGGCACACAGACTCTTTTAACAAAGGACAATACATGGCATGCGATTTCATGATTTGTCGCTATAAGAAAATATAGACTTTAGTTCTTTTATAGCAGTTATGAAACAAGGCTTATTTTCCTTTTGTATGAAATACTCTTATTAGCCTACATGGATGTGTGCCCTTGGGTTGTACAGCCATGTATTATACATTAAATGATTACTTGAGAAGCGACACATCTGGGTTGTGGGTAACAGCCATGTATTATACATTAAATGATTGCTTAAGAAGCGACACATCTGGGTTGTGTTGTACAGCCAGGTATTAGCCATAAATGATTACTTTAGAAGCGACATATCTGGGTTGTGTGGTACAGCCAGGTATTATACATTAAATGATTACTTTGGAAGCGACACATCTGGGTTGTGTGGTACAGACAGGTATTATACATTAAATGATTACTTGAGAAGCGACACATCTGGGTTGTGGGTAACAGCCATGTATTATACATTAAATGATTACTTTGGAAGCGACACATCTGGGTTGTGTGTAACAGCCATGTATTATACATTAAATGATTGCTTAAGAAGCGACACATCTGGGTTGTGTTGTACAGCCAGGTATTAGCCATAAATGATTACTTTAGAAGCGACATATCTGGGTTGTGTGGTACAGCCAGGTATTATACATTAAATGATTACTTGAGAAGCGACACATCTGGGTTGTGGGTAACAGCCATGTATTATACATTAAATGATTGCTTTAGAAGCGACACATCTGGGTTGTGTTGTACAGCCAGGTATTAGCCATAAATGATTACTTTAGAAGCGACACATCTAAAGTAATCATTTAATGTATAGTACATGGCTGTACCACACAACCCATATGTATGCTTTAGAAGCGACACATCTGGGTTGTGTTGTACAGCCAGGTATTAGCCATAAATGATTACTTTAGAAGCGACACGTCTGGGTTGTGTGGTACAGCCATGTACTATACATTAAATGATTACTTTAGCAGCAACACATCTGGGTTGTGTGGAACAGCCATGTATTATACATTAAATGATTACTTAAGAAGCGACAAATCTGGGTTGTGTGGTACAGCCAGGTATTATACATTAAATGATTACTTAAGAAGCGACAAATCTGGGTTGTGTGGTACAGCCAGGTATTATACATTAAATGATTACTTTGGAAGCGACACATCTGGGTTGTGTTGTACAGCCAGGTATTAGCCATAAATGATTACTTTAGAAGCGACACGTCTGGGTTGTGTGGTACAGCCATTTATTATACATTAAATGATTACTTTAGGAGCGACACATCTGGGTTGTGTGGTCCAGACAGGTAATATACATTAAATGATTACTTTAAAAGTGACACATCTGGGTTGTGTGATACAGCCATGTATTATACATTAAGTGATTACTTTAGAAGCGACACATCTGTGTTGTGTGGTACAGCCATGTATTATCCATTAAATGATTACTTTAGAAGCAACACAACTGGGTTGTGTGGTACCCCCATGTATTATACATTAAATGATTGCTTAAGAAGCGACACATCTGGGTTGTGTGGTATAGCCAGGTATTATCCATAAATGATTACTTTAGTAGCGACACATCTGGGTTGTGTGGTCCAGACAGGTAATATACATTAAATGATTACTTTAAAAGTGACACATCTGGGTTGTGTGGTACAGCCAGGTATTATACATTAAATGATTACTTAAGAAGCGACAAATCTGGGTTGTGTGGTACAGCCATGGATTATATATTAAATGATTACTTTAGAAGTGACACATCTGGGTTATGTGGTACAGCCATTTATTATACATTAAATGATTACTTAAGAAGCGACACATCTGGGTTGTGTTGTACAGCCAGGTATTAGCCATAAATGATTACTTTAGAAGCGACATATCTGGGTTGTGTGGTACAGCCATGGATTATATATTAAATGATTACTTTAGAAGTGACACAGCTGGGTTGTGTGGTACAGCCATGTCTTATACATTAAATGATTACTTTAGTAGCGACACATCTGGGTTGTGTGGGACAGACAGGTATTATACATTAAATGATTACTTAAGAAGCGACACATCTGGGTTGTGTGGTACAGCCATGTATTATGCATTAAATGATTACTTTAGTAAGCTATACAGGTATTATGTTTGTAGCTTTACCATACACACACACACACACACACACACACTTAATTATGGAACACAGACTCTTTTAACAAAGGACATTACATGGCATGCGATTTCATGATTTGTCGCTATAAGAAAATATAGACTTTAGTTCTTTTATAGCAGTTATGAAACAAGGCTTATTTTCCTTTTGTATGAAATACTCTTATTAGCCTACATGGATGTGTGCCCTTGGGTTTGTAAATGTGGGGTTGGACCAGAGTGCTTGTAGTAAACCCAGAGTGTTGGGAAGAAGACCCTATACATTTTCACGTATAATCAAATCAATGATAGGGTAGTTCATTTTCCACGGTGTCACTTAACCAATACCAAAGATTAACCTCCAAATTTGAGTGTGTAACATGTGCACAAGATTTTCAAATACATATGAATATAGATACTTATTCCATATGTTATAAGTTTTCTCCAAATTTCATTCAGTTTTATTAACTAAGACATAAATATCTTTCCCTTGAATTCCAAGTAGCAAACAGATTTGGTTATATAACTTTCCTACAGGTTGTGAAATGAATTACTTCGATCTTCGAGCCAATATGGCAAATGTACAAAAACGTCAAATGTCCAATTAATACCAATATATTCCCTTAAAGGGGTAGGTCGGGGAAAAAATGTCATATTTGCTAAAATGGCATACACATGTTTGAAATACCTTCTTATGAAATATACCCATTCAAATTTTGCTGAAATTCAGTCCCTAAGAGTAAAAATTATAATTATATTAAAGAAATCCTAAATCGTCATCTGACAGTCTAAAACTCTCAATTGACCAAGATCAGTGATGTAATTTTACCGCACGCGCATCATCAACAAGGCCAGATGTAAACATCGGGGCGAAAGAAAAAGATGCCAGCAAAAGTCATGACAGGCACGGGGTATCAATATTGTTATATATAACAACAACATATAGGTAGGAATACTACACTTGCATCATACATGAACTTTGAAAACAATTATTTACGTATAGTATTGCTGTCTTAATTGTCCGCTAGTTGAGTCCAACATGGCACATGACGGCGTGCTGTTGTTGTTATCTTCACTGCCTCACTTTCGAAACAACCACGTGACATATATAAATAGATCTGCGTTAAATTTACGCATGGCTTCCCCGAGATTTCAGTGGTCAAAACTGGACATTGCAAGAAGAACTCGACCATCATATTGCCCTGGTATAACTTTTGGAAGGCCAGAGAACGCATTTAGACCCATTTATTTTGTATTTTTTTCCCCGACCAGCCCCATTAATGTCTTAAAATACTTGTTATCAAAAAATTAAAATGGCATTAGCCGAGTCATCAAGAAAAAAAGTACTACTTAAGTTAAATTATTGATATGTGTGGCAAAACACACTTTAGGACAATGAAGTACATTGTTCATCATGCATCCAGAAAAATATTGAATGTTTTTATCCAAGGTCCAAAAATGGTTCTTCATTTGCCTAAGTGTGCTGTTTTAGGGTGCCTGTTAGCAATGATGCATTGTGTCAATGTGGGTATCCCATGTCAGCCCACCCTCATACACGCCCACATGATGGCTTCCCGTCAGACAGCTGGAAGGTGGACACCAACACCTATTCCCTACCGACAGATGCCTTCGGAGAGGTGGAGTTTGTTGGTTATGGTCAGACGGAAAGAAAGGTATAATATTCAAAAGAATACAACAAACTGCAAAATTTGCAAAAAATGAATATATGTATGAAACTATTAAGACTTGTTATTTGAATTATTTGACTTATTATGAAATCCAAGATTACTACCATGGTCCCAAATTGTCGAAATGTTGTTCAAATGAGAAAAAAACCAAGTGGAAAATTCAGGCTCCATCGGAGCATGTTGTTGTATATGTGATTTACAGTAGTGTTCTCCCCTTGATTGCAGTATGTGCGTGTGGATGTTAAAACCAAGACAAATGACATGCTAAAGTTGATGATGGATATTTGGGGCCTTGATAAACCCAACCTTCTTATTTCTGTGACTGGGGGTGCTAAAAACTTCCATATGACAACGAGGCTCAAGGAGGTGTTCCGCAGAGGCTTGATGAAGGTTGCTAAGAGCACAGGTAAGGAAATGAGAGCAGTTTTAATGAAATTCCAATATATTTCTGGAAAGTTAAAGAAAAGTTCTAGTAAACCGAAAACTCATATTCCAAGCTCTATTTTTTTTTTATCTATCTCCTGCTACCTTATAAACACCATAATGTGCATAGGTTGTTCATTTATAGAGAGTTTATATATTGAAATCCTGAAGTGACCCTTTTACTGATGGTGGGCTATTCAAATCACCCTGCGTCCGTGGTCCGTCCTTAAACAATTGTTGTTATCAGTATTTCTCAAGCAGTGCCAGAGGGATCTTTCTCAAATTTTATATGTAGGTTCCCCTTGGTCCTAGCTGTGCAGGGCAATTTTAGAGACTAATTGGATAAACAACATGGCCGACAGGCAGCCATCTTGGATTTTGATAGTGAAAGTTTGTTATCTCTATTTCTCCGGAAGTACTTGAAGGATCTTTTTAAAATTTTATGCCTCAATAGTTACCTCAAGGTGCATTTACTGTTAACATGACTCGATCAAACAGATTAGAGGAAAGAAGAGAAAAGATTGAACTGACAAAGAACAAATGAAGATGGTACAAAGGTGGGCGCCAAGATCCCTCTTGGATCTCTGGTTAATTTCTTGTTTTGAAATTTTTGAAACGGTAATGTAGAAGTACCATCATGGTACAAAAGTTCCTTACAAGTTCCTAGCAAAAGTATGATGTAGCCTTTGATTGGCTGAGACATTTCAACTTCTATTCAAGAACTGTTGTAGCTATTGACAAACTTGGTACAAATATTCCCCTCCTTACGAAGTCCTAGCATGTTGTTCTTAATTACTTTTTGGGTTAATCCAAACTTCAAAAGACTGGCAAATTGTGTTTTAGTTTCATCACGGAATTAGATTGTGATCTAAGTCCTTGGTTTCATGTAGACAGTATAGAGGTTTAATAGTGAAAGAAAAAAATACACTGATTATAGTCTCCAAGTAAAATTTGTAACTAGCAATATGGATGTCAAAATATTTTCCTAGCTGTATCATTCATCAAATCAGGCTTCATTATAAAAAGCCCAACAAGTTCTATACTTGTGCTGGACTTCTTTTGTTAAGTTGAAATGACCTCATACAGCATTACATGCATTGCACATACATCTAACATCAAATAAATAATAATAATAATAAATATAATACACTTACATCTTACATCAAATAAATAATAATAATAATAAATATAATACACATACATCTTACATCAAATAAATAATAATAAATATAATACACATGCATCTTACAACTAATAAATGTAACACCTTGTTGATGATACTGAGGCTGATGTTACATACTGTACATTGGCTTTAATTCAACTTTTAAAAAACTAACAAAACAGCAATGGCAAACATAGAGCTATGAATATCATTGGCTGTTATAATGCTACATACTGTATTGCCGACACTGAATTGTTAGGTTGTGGCGGTAGTCGAATCATTATCCCTGCATCGTTGAATAAATATATAAGCAGCATACAGTGCTTGAAGCAGCTGTGTGGAATCATCAAAAAAGTCACGTAAAGTGTTAGAAATAGCAACATCAATTATTTACAGGTAAATCAGCATTCCTGTGTGTGTACAGGGTTTTATCAGGCAGTCAGGTCTTGCATTTAATTTGTGAGTCAGTATCACAATGGATAATGCAGAATATGTTGGTGTTTTCAGTCCAGATGTAGCCTAAGCCTAATTATGGGAAAGGTATTATATCACCAGCCTTAATGATATTTATGATTCCTTTCTGTCTAATAGGGTTGCTTGGTTACAAAATCAGTTGCACATTAAATAGTATTGATTAGGGTGTCATAGAATGGTCTGGAGAAGTAATTATATCCCAACGGTACCTAAACAGGGGAGGTAAATCTAGTACTGCTGTCAGTCTGTACACTATTCCTTCCATTTATAGAAATGAGATTGTGTACAACATGTCTCATGAATCCCTCTCTGGATTTGGTTTATACTGACATCATAGTATGGTAACATTGAGATGTACACTTGATTATATTTTGTTGATAATAGGTCAAGGTTTAAGGGTTTAAGGGTCAAGGTCACCGCTTGGTTGAAGATGGAGGAATACATAAACAGCAGTAGAGGCCACTCATTTAAGATATATCAACAACAAACTGTAACATCTAAAAGAAAGAAGTATTTTACAGTCAGAGTGGTGAATATTTGGAATAATTTTTAAAACGCACGATCCCTAAATTCGTTTAAGAATAGGCTAGATAAATGCTGGAAAAATCAGGAAATATATTACTTTAGAGCATCGATTAAAAGTGGCTGGACTTTAAGTTCGGTGTGATACAATGATCGAGTCCAGCGGAAAGGACCTATAGAGTTCCTGCACTGGAAAATAACTCTGAGTAACATCTTCGTGGGCTTTTATGGGGAGTGGGTGATAGTGTTAAACCTATATCTATTCCGTCCCTTCCTGATTCACTGTCAGATGCTGATAAAATGTGCTCAGCATCTTTAACATATTAAGAATATAAGGCTTCAGACATTGAGCAAAAATGTGCTATTTATATACTGCAGACTGATTGATCAGATTTTAGATTTCTTGTCCCATTATTGAGGATAAAACAGATCAGGAATGATACAGATTTTCTATGAGTCAGATGTTCTAGTTCATGAGAGATAGATAGTCAAGGAACAAGGCAGATTTTGTACGTATCTGCTGTCTATAGGCTAGACAGTCAAGAAACTATACAGGTTTCGTCTAGTCCTTACAGTGACGGTTTGACTGATCAGGAACTAGATTGATTTAGCTTAATATCATAACAATATACTTTAAAGGTCAAATGATGTACAGTGTACTTTGCATTTGGTTGATGTTTATTAAGGAAGCCTACTACTGGTATATATCACATAAAAGTCAGGGAATTATCTGTTTAAAATTGGTCCTAAATTAATGAGAAGGCCTGAGTCAACTCACTAGTGAAACCAGCTCCATGAAAAAACTTTTAGACACTTAAATTATTTTTTTTGTTTTTTGTTTCATATATACTTTTGTGTTATCAAAAAAGTGATAATTCTTGTTTCAGTAATCTCATGAAATTTATCTCTAAAGTGTTAGGGCTAAGTTAGAGTGACACTGTAGTTTTCATCCAGTCCGACCTCATATGACTCTGGCTATTGGGAGGACATTAACTCACCGTTAACTCAACATTGTCGACGTCATACCAAAACATATTAAACCCAGATAACAAGAGAGAGAAGATTATAATACATGTAGTTTACAATTGGGTGCTGTGTGTTTCAGGTGCGTGGATCATCACCGGAGGAACCAACACTGGGGTAATGAAACATGTTGGGGAAGCTGTGCGGGATTATGGTCTAACCTCTGTATCATCCACTCCTGTTGTTGCCATCGGCGTAGCAACCTGGGGTGTCATCCAGAACAAGCAAGAGCTGGTCAGTAAGGACGTAAGTACAAAAGAGCAAGGGTATGTCAATAATACCCACTTCTGAGGTTAAAGATAAATCTTATCTATAGCAGTCTAAGTCTGGTACTAGTGGCTCTATAAAGGTAATCCCTATCTATACAGATCTAAGTCTGGTACTAGTGGCTCTATAAAGGTAATCTCTATATATAGAGGTCTAAGTCTGGTACTAGTGGCTCTACAAAGGTAATCCCTATCTATAGAGGTCTAAGTCTTGTACTAGTGGCTCTATATAGGTAATCCCTATCTATACAGGTCTGAGTCTGGTACTAGTGGCTCTATAAAGGTAATCCCTATCTTTACAGGTCTAAGTCTGGTACTAGTGACTCTATAAAGGTAATCCCTATATATACTGGTCTACGTCTGGTACTAGTGGCTCTAAAAAGGTAATCCCTATCTATACAGGTCTACGTCTGGAACAAGGGGCTCTATAAGGGTAATCCCTATCTATAGAGGTCTACGTCTGGTACTAGTGGCTCTATAAAGGTAATCTCTATATATAGAGGTCTAGGTCTGGTACTAGTGGCTCTATAAAGGTAATCCTTATCTATAGAGGTGTAAGTCTGGTACTAGTGGCTCTATAAAGGTAATCTCTATATATAGAGGTCTAGGTCTGGTACTAGTGGCTCTATAAAGGTAATCTCTATATATAGAGGTCTAGGTCTGGTACTAGTGGCTCTATAAAGGTAATCCTTATCTATAGAGGTGTAAGTCTGGTACTAGTGGCTCTATAAAGGTAATCTCTATATATAGAGGTCTAGGTCTGGTACTAGTGGCTCTATAAAGGTAATCTCTATATATAGAGGTCTAAGTCTGGTACTAGTGGCTCTACAAAGGTAATCCCTATCTATAGAGGTCTAAGTCTTGTACTAGTGGCTCTATATAGGTAATCCCTATCTATACAGGTCTAAGTCTGGTACTAATGGCTCTATAAAGGTAATCCCTATCTATAGAGGTCTAACTCTGGTACTAGTGGCTCTATATAGGTAATCTCTATATATAGAGGTGTAGGTCTGGTACTAGTGGCTCTATAAAGGTAATCCCTATCTATAGAGGTCTAAGTCTGGTACTAGTGGCTCTATAAAGATAATCCCTATCTATAGAGGTCTAAGTCTGGTAATAGTGGCTCTATAAAGGTAATCCCTATCTATAGAGGTCTAAGTCTGGTAATAGTGGCTCTATAAAGGTAATCCCTATCTATAGAGGTCTAAGTCTTGTACTAGTGGCTCTATATAGGTAATCCCTATCTATACAGGTCTAAGTCTGGTACTAGTGGCTCTATAAAGGTAATCCCTATCTATAGAGGTCTATGTCTGGTACTATTGACTCTATAAAGGTAATCTCTATATATAGAGGTCTAAGTCTGGTACTAGTGGCTTTATAAAGGTAATCCCTATATATAGAGGTCTAAGTCTTGTACTAGTGGCTCTATAAAGGAAATCTCTATATATAGGGGTCTAAGTCTGGTACTAGTGGCTTTATAAAGGTAATCCCTATATATAGAGGTCTAAGTCTTGTACTAGTGGCTCTATAGAGGTAATCCTTATCTATACAGGTCTAAGTCTGGTACTAGTGGCTCTATAAAGGTAATCCCTATCTATAAAGGTCTAAGTCTGGTACTAGTGGCTCAGACTATAATACTGTAATACTGTATGAATGCATATATCTTTGACGGAAAGTTTTATGTATTGATATTAATACAGTTTCAATATTAGAAAACATACTTCGCCACTCAGTCGCCAGATATTTTTGAGGTAGACATTTAACTTTTTCATCATTATTTTCAACTGTGTGCTCAAATTCAATCATTGAATTATTATATGAAACAACTGAAGCAGTGGTGTTTTCACTACAGTATCATTTAGTCAAATACAGGTCATTGTAAACATATTTTCAAGGCTCTTGGAGTGAAGTTTTGAAAGGTTAGCACTTTTGAAAGCATTTCAATATACTTTAAAAACTAATAGAATATGCAGAATGATATCATAATGCTTTTTTTCTTAGAACAGTAACCTGTAATTTGTTGTGTTTATATCAGGGTAACGGGAAGTGGCCAGCCCGATACAGGATTGAGAAGGAGGCAAAGGTTCGAGAGAGTTGTCTGGATCCCAATCACACCCATTTTATACTGGTGGACAATGGAACACAGCACAATTTCGGTGTGGAGATCCCTTTCCGTGCTGAACTGGAACAAACTGTTGCCAACATGAAAACTGATGCTAGCAAAGGTAAAATTATGTCAATACTAGAAAAACATGTTAATTTGGCTTAAAATATGCATCTTTTTATTAAAAACTTAAGGGTTTCAAAAAACACCCCAAAACAATCAATATTTCATGACAATACAATGAATAAGTGTTTTTTTTCAAATGTAAAGAAATAAAATTGAATTAAGAATCACTATGTATAGAAATCTCTGTTGGTTTTCCTTAATGATTAATATTTGTATGGTTTGTTGTGCAGATGCTGTGTCAGTTCCCATTGTACTGCTAGTGTTACAAGGAGGTCCCAATACACTACAGACAGTCAAACAGGCCGTCCATAACAATACACCTATTGTAGTGGTCGAGGTAGGTATCTACTGCCCTCACTAGAGACTTGAGAGGGTATACATGTAGTGGTCGAGGTAGGTATCTCTACTGCCCTCACTAGAGAGTGTACATGTAGTGGTTGAGTTAGGTATCTCTACTGCCCTCACTAGAGAGTGTACATGTAGTGGTTGAGGGAGGTATCTCTACTGCCCTCACTAGAGACTTGCGAGGGTACACATGTAGTGGTTGAGTTAGGTATCTCTCCTGCCCTCACTAGAGACTTGACAGGGGACACATGTAGTGGTTGAGTTAGGTATCTCTACTCCCCTCACTAGAGACTTGACAGGGTACACATGTAGTGGTTGAGGTAGGTATCTCTACTGCCCTCACTAGAGAGTGTACATGTAGTGGTTGAGGTAGATATCTCTACTGTCCCCACTAGAGACTTGAGAGAGTGTACATGTAGTGGTTGAGGTAGATATCTCTACTGCCCTCACTAGAGACTTGAGAGGGTACACATGTAGTGGTTGAGTTAGGTATCTCTACTGCCCTCACTAAAGACTTGAGATGGTACACATGTAGTGGTTGAGTTAAGTATCTCTACTGCCCTCACTAGAGACTTGAGAGGGTGCACATGTAGTGGTCAAGGTAGGTATCTACTGCCCTCACTAAAGACTTGAAAGAGTACACATGTAGTGGTCGAGGTAGGTATCTGTTCTACCCTCACTAGAAACTTGAGAGAGTGCACATGTAGTGGTCGAGGTAGGTATCTCTACTGCCCTCACTAGAGACTTGAGAGAGTGTACATGTAGTGGTTGAGGTAGGTATCTCTACTGCCCTCACTAGAGACTTGAGAGGGTGCACATGTAGTGGTCGAGGTAGGTATCTACTGCCCTCACTAGAGACTTGAGAGAGTACACATGTAGTGGTTGAGGTAGGTATCTGTTCTGCCCTCACTAGAGACTTGAGAGGGTGTACATGTAGTGGTCGAGGTAGGAATATCTACTGCCCTCACTAGAGACTGAGTGGGGTTACATTTAGTGGTCGAGGTAGGAATATCTACTGCCCACACTAGAGACTTGAGAGAGTGCACATGTAGTGGTCGAGGTAGGAATCTCTACTGCCCTCACAAGAGACTTGAGAGAGTATACATGTATTGGTCGAGATAGGTATCTGTACTGCCCTTCCTAGAGACTTGAGAGGGTGCACATGTAGTGGCCGAGGTTGGAATCTCTACTGCCTTCACTAGAGACTTGAGAGGGTGTACATGTAGTGGTTGAGTTAGGTATCTACTGCCCTCACTAGAGACTTGAGCGAGTGCACATGTAGTGGTCGAGGTAGGAATCTCTACTGCCCTCCTAGAGACTTGAGAGAGTACACATGTAGTGGTTGAGTTAGGTATCTACTGCCTAATAGAGACTTGAAAGGGGTGCACATGTAGTGGTCGAGATAGGTATCTCTACTGCCCTCACTAGAGACTGAGTGGGGTTACATGTAGTGGTCGAGGTAGGAATATCTACTGCCTTCACTAGAGACCGAGTGGGGTTACATGTAGTGGTTGAGGTAGGAATCTCTACTGCCCTCACTAGAGACTGAGAGTGCACATGTAGTTGTCGAGGTAGGAATCTCTACTGCCCTCACTAGAGACTGAGTGGGGTTACATGTAGGGGTTGAGGTAGGAATATCTACTGCCCTCACTAGAGACTGAGTATTGTTACATGCAGTGGTTGAGGTAGGAATCTCTACTGCCCTCACTAGAGACTGAGTATTGTGACATGTGGTGGTCGAGGTAGGAATCTCTACTGCCCTCACTAGAGACTGAGTATTGTTACATGCAGTGGTTGAGGTAGGAATCTCTACTGCCCTCACTAGAGACTGAGTGGGGTTACATGTAGGGGTTGAGGTAGGAATATCTACTGCCCTCACTAGAGACTGAGTATTGTTACATGTAGTGATTGAGGTAGGTATCTCTACTGCCCTCACTAGAGACTAAGTGGGGTTAATTACATGTAGTGGCTGAGGTAGGAATATCTACTGCCCGCACTAGAGACTGAGTATTGTTACATGTAGTGATTGAGGTAGGAATATCTACTGCCCTCACTAGAGACTGAGTATTGTTACATGTAGTGGTTGAGGTAGGTACCTCTACTGCCCTCACTAGAGACTGGAGTGGAGGTAGAGATGGAGTGTCAAAATATTACACAGTGTCATTAACGTGAGAAACCTAATGTATGCAATGCTGTTGGAGCCTTATGTGTATAATACCATCCTGATGTAAAAAATACCATGAGAGGTTGAATGTATATAATACCATGGAAGCCTTTTGTATAATAAAATTAGTACATGTACCATGAGATGTTGTATGTATATAAAAATTGATGAGAGGTTGAATGTATACAATAGTCGAGAGGTCGAATATATATGATACCATGGGTATATAATACCACCAGTGGTCTGATGTATACAATACCACAAGGGGTTGCGGGTAACGATATTATGAGAGGACTCAAATATATAAAATGCCAAGAAGAATCTAATTATGTCATACCACACAATACCACAGGGTTCTAATTTAAGCAATTAATTCTGTACAAAAAGGAGATTGATTATATTCAATAATTATTAATCTTTTACAATGATGGATGTAATCTACAAACGAATAAGCTCATTATGAATTACTGCTTATTACAAAGTCCTATATCTTTGGTCAGTGGCAAGGAATTGTCTGATGGATGATCCATCTGTGAACCAATTATACTTATAATGTAGTATTTTCTTAGGTTCCCTCAGATTGGGTGTAAACATATGTTACTGTAAGCTAAATACTGACTTCTCAATTTGGATATTTCAGGGATCTGGCAAAGCAGCAGACATCTTGGCCTATGCTTACAATAACTCTGGTGAAGAGGAAATAGAGGTGACAGATCACGATGGAAACATTCTAACTCAGTAAGTCACACAATACATTCCTCAAGTTAGTGTCTTTACACATCAGTAAATTGTAGACATGTTGCTTATCTGAAAATCTTTGAAAAACCCCTAAAAATCTATTTGTTATCAGTATGTTAAGTTCTGCTGTCTTTGAAAAGAAAAAGAAAAGAAAAATACATGTACTGAAAAAAAGAAATGATTGAGTGTCATAAGACATTGAATATAGAATTCAACAGATTATAAGACTCTTTCATGCTCAGAGGTGTAGGATAGGGAAATTCCACCCGAGGGGTTTTCACATTTGGTAAAACCGGAGACTTTGTCAAGGGTTTTACCAAATTTGAAAAACCCCAGGGTGGAATTTCCCTATCCTACACCCTTGGGCATGAAGGAGTATTTTTCTCTCATTCCAACCACCAGAATAAGCTCAGAAACCATAAAAATGTGTTTGGACTGGCCACCATTTTGAAAATACCAATCCCCCCCCTGAGCTTTTTAGACAAAAATGAATCAGCAAGCCAGCATATCCCATATAGGCAAACAGAATTTGCGCATGAAAATTAATCGCATCTTTCTAACGTGTTCAGGAAATATATCGTAAAAGGTTTTAAATTTCATCACGTCGTCTTTTCGGCATTGCGGCATCGGAGAGTTCCAAATTCGTGACCTCACGTCATTGACGAGCCATTGTGATGTTACGTCACATCATTGTCGAGCCATTGTGACGTCACGTCACATGAAATGGGGTGTAAGATAGAAATTCCCTACACCCCTTTCTTACGCTGGACAGCTCTATCTTACACACAGGGAAATGAGATAAAAAAGGTTTACATACCTCAGATGAAAGAACAGTTTTACAGGCATTGTCCTACTTATTAATGGTTCTGCTGCTACCACAATTAAGAGATAAATAAAAAGATACAGCTAATGTATATCCTGTTGTACAGTATGAGTTTATTGTAATTGCCAGGATGCGAACACTGTTTGACGATGCCCTGAGCTCACAAATACAGGAGATGGTACTTGATGCGTACGGTACCAAGAACCTTGTCAACAACTGTGGTGTGGTGAAGGATTGTCTGGAGAAGCGTGACCTCATCAACGTATTCAAACTCAGTACCTCCATAGGCTCTCAGAAAGACATTGATGTTCCCATACTACACGCCCTGCTCAAAGGTGGGTGTTACCATTGTATCAGTTAATACAGGAAATTTTTGCTGCTGCTTGATTTTCACATCCCCCCCCCCCCCCCCCCCCCCCCCCCCCATCCTTAATGAAGGCAAATTTATCATTACAGCAAGCATTTGTAAACAACATAATTGACATGATAGTAATTGAATGTGAAGGACATATATAGTATTCATCGAAGATTGTTTTTAATGTCGAAGGGTGAAAAATTTGACTGGGCAAAACTTTCCCAATATACAGTACAAATATTGATACCTCTTTAAAATAAAAGTTTTATTGACACAAATTTACCAGACTGTCAATATTGTTTATAACCATTTAGAAAGATTGACTTGGATGAAAACAGGATTATTTAAAGCTGTAGGTAATATCATCCCCTTTGCAGGACATAAAGGTGTTAACATGAAGATTTTAAAATTTCCAAGATCAGCACACTCGAACATCTTGCTGTTTAATTTATAAGATGTAACTAACCCTGAAAGTTTGAATTTTCAGCTAACAAAGGACAGGACTTCCACCAGCTCCGACTAGCTCTGGCCTGGAATAGGATAGATATCGCCAAAAGTGAAATCTTCACAGATGACAAATTATGGCCGGTAAGAATATCCAATGAGTATTTCTCTGTGTTCACAGATTGAATTTTATTTATTTATGGTTATCTTAAATTAATTTTACATTAAATTAAATTAAAAACTAAAGCTTGAATGTGTTAGTTGCATGACGTTGAAATAGGCTAAAAGATTCAAAGGCATTTTATGTAAGCTGTATCATATAATAAATTGTACAAGTACTTACTGCGAAATATTTCAGTTGACATATATAGTTGATAGATGTTTGGAGTGATAACTACATGAAGTAAAGTTGTTCTTTATATACAGTTTTTAGATGATATGATGTACTGGTACCCTATTAAAGCTATATACTATTACATTCCAGTCGGGCAGTCTGGATGAGATCATGCTGTTAGCTATAGACCTTAACCGTGTGGACTTTGTTGAAATGTTTCTTGACAACGGAGTCAGTCTGAAGGATTTCCTCACAGTCAAAGTCCTGCTACAGCTCTATAACTCCGTATGTAAACTTTTCTATTCCGTCTTTGCGTATTGCAGAGTTATCTTCTCTTGGGAGCAGGTATTGATTGTTACGTCATTGGTTTGTGCGAGAAAATTACATTGTTTTCTCAAAAATCGATGATGTTACTCTCACAAACAAGTGACGTAACAATCAATACCTGCTCCCAAGAGAAGATAACTCTGCAATACGCAAAGACGGAATACTCAATATCGTAACGACAAAGTTGTCAATCTTAAATGATAAACATATTTCAACAATTACACAGGGTTCTGCTGATTTTGCAAATTTATACTGTGTAAATATTGTATATTTTATGTTAGCCACAAGTGAATAGAATTCTTGACTCAAGTTAGTACAAAATGTCAATTAAGTCCAAATTTGATTTTAAAATATATATATGCCATCATGATCAGATGAGAATATCTTCGATTTATTTTAATAAATTTTATAGAAATAATTTAGTATTTTCTTTAAAATTTTCAATTTGTACAGGTTCAGAAAAACTCACTTTTGTACACATTACTACAAAAGATGAAAAAGAAGGCAGACAATGTAAGTGTGACATATTCTTCTCTCTTCAGGTGTTGTTTATTTTTTATTGTTATATTCTGAAAACTTTGATTAAACCTCCTGTCTTGATTTTTGCATATTTCTTATTAGATGAGAATTATTTACCAAGTTTTAATTGTTCAGTTCCAGATTAGTGTAAACCATAAGAGCTATATGGTACCTAAATCACACTGGCTCTTCAGTACGCTAGCTCGGTCCTATAATTGTTTTACTCTGGGACCAACTGCTAACCCATTCACCCCTAAAGTCATAATTGAACCTTACTATATCAAAGGCTGGGCAAATCTATTTAAAAAATGTAGGAGTAAATGAGTTAAACGGCAATGGTAGTGAACAGGTTGTTATTGTGTTTTCAGAAAGAGAAGTATATAGGTCTGACGGAGGTGGGTATGCTGCTACAGTACCTGCTGGGAGATTTCTACATCCCTCTCTACCTAAGAGAGGAATATTTCTCCCGCATAGACGCTGAGCTGGAACTGGATGGTGTGTCGAGCCGACCGCAAGCAGAGGCAAACTTCAAACATGGCATGCTTGGTGTTGCTCTTGTTATGGGCAATGCCATGGCAGGCCCAGTAGGTAGGTGTATTATCATAGATTTGATGGTGATATGTGTCATATCAAACAAAATGTTGCATGTTGGAATTTTATAACCTTCCAAAGTTTTCATGCTTTCACCTCACTCTCCATTTAAGGGGGGTGGGATCCCATTTTTTCAACTCTGCTTTTGTTTATTCATAAGTTTATATCTTAAGGTCTAAGGCGTTTCCATTTTTTTTATTTCAATACAATTTACTTTCTCTCTTTTTCTTCCCCTATCCTAATTATGTCCATAAGAGGAAACACTTCTTATTCATGACATATACATGTATACATTATATATGTTACAAATATTCTAATCATGTTCATGTTTTATAAATACATATAATGTATGAGCAGCACTAAATCATGAATTCAATGTTTTTACATAGAAATATAAGATATAAATATTCACATTGTCTATTGATTTACAATATATCTTGTCCTTGTTATCATTCATAAACATTTATACACAGTCAATTTACAAAACTACGTCTTTGTTTGTATTTCCCCAGATGAATACAGACAGGATTTTGAGAATCCTTACCAAGAGTTATTTACTTGGGCAGTACTCCAAAACAGGCAAGGCATGGCAAAACTTTTCTGGAAACAGGGAAAGGTAGGCTATCTTACAGATATAGTACAACCTAACTGCCAAGGTCACTTTGACCCTTGAACTTGAACACATTGTTCTGAAATAAATCACTTCATATTTTTATGCCAGATTCCCTAATTTGTAACGTACCAGACGGCAACTATTGGCTCATGTATATTGTGTTTTTGAGTATGTTTGGTGAGCTATATGGTGTTTGGGATGTATTGAGGAGTCCCCAGGGACTGAAGTGGTTTACGCAGACTGTCATGGTTTTGTCCGGGTCTGTAGTGTCAGATTGGGTTTTACGTAATTGTTACAGATTTCTAAATGTTGTATTTGATGTCATGATCACTTTAAAAAAACAACAATGGAAAACATTTTAAATAATCTGGCAACTATGATGTTGTGTGGCCAGGAACCAACGGCAGCAGCTCTGGTAGCTTATGGGCTTATGACTGCCATGGCAAAGAAAACCGATGACTGCGAACTGGCAAGGAAATATCGGATCAATGCAGAGTAAGTAATTATAGTGTAACATTGTGTAAATCTGTTAAAAAGTCCTTCAGGAGAATTATTTATGATTTTGTGTAATAATAAACTACATTAATCAACCATGTGTCTTATTCTTCAAAAATATTCAGTAAAAAAGTTGTGTAAATGTTGTTTTTTTATAAGCGTTTGTGATTTAAAATTGGCGTAACATGTAAACATTATAAAATGTATATTAGGAGAGTTGAATATCACGTCGTTAGTATAGTTCCTGATGATAAAGTGGCCTGATTTAACATGTTAACCTATGTTCCTATTCACTGCTGTGTAGTGAGTTTTGCGATCTGTCGGTGAACGTGCTGAATGAGTGCTATGAGTTAGACGAAAGCAAGGCCCAGGATCTCCTCGTCCGAGAACTGGAGCACTGGGGCAGTGCCACCTGTGTCCTCATCGCCGTGGAAACGGACAACAAACAGTTTATCTCTCAGACCGCCTGCCAATCCCTTCTCAACAGTGTTTGGATGGGGAAACTCTCACTTGACAACGGCACTATCAGTGTATGTACATATAAACATATTAATAAGGTGTAATCGTCAGTGTGTGTACATACAAACATATTAATAAGGTGTAATCGTCAGTGTATGTACATATAAACATATTAATAAGGTGTAATCGTCAGTCACTGTACATATAAACATATTAATAAGGTGTAATCGTCAGTGTATGTACATATAAACATATTAATAAAGTGTAATCATCAGTGTATGTACATATAAACATATTAATAAAGTGTAAATGTCAGTTACGTTACTGAAGGTTTTATATAAAATATTTCATAGAACATATTAAATATTACTACGAAATGCTTCTTGCAAATTACTATACAGACTGATGTTCTTAAATGAATGTTATTTTCATGTTCCAAAGATTTTTGAAATTTTGTTTCAAAGTGAACAGAATGTTTCTGAACATAAAACAGTGAAATTATGGTACAGTTGTATTACAAAGAATATAGAAGACGAGGCATTAACATCTAGATTTTATATTTTATCCACGGTTTACATGTTTCGACTAACCAGGACGTCGGGTCTCTCCTTTTCCGTTTGGACACCCTATTTTATTATATGTCACAGATGCTGGCCTGTGTGCTGTTTCCACCACTGCTGCTTATTTTTATGAAATATAAAGATGTAGACGACCCTAATAACTCGCCCACCAGCAATAGCCAAACTGACTCACAAGTAAAGGTAGGTGTCTGGTGATCACTGGTGATCACTGGTGTAGGGCTATGTTTATAAGATTTGCTTAGAACTGGATGTTATAATTATAAAGTGATCTAAGAATTTTGAAAATCAGTTTATATTTTTTGTTCACAATCTCAAAAATTGAGAAACCCATTGAAGTGGGATAAACTGCAGCTTCATTTTTGCCAACTCTTCCTATTTAGGAGGGAGACTCCTGATTTTGGACCTGAAAATTGAGCATTTTCAACCAGTGAATTTGCTAAACTATACTTATTTTCTAAGATATGATGATTTCATATGTGAGAACAGCTCAAAAGATATCATTTAAAAGAGTTATTTTTTCCTATGGTGTACATACACACACATTATTTATGTTTTTAATTCTGAGCATGTGTAATCTCTCCTATGGAAATTTCGAAAAGGTGGCAAGTATGCAGCTGTCAGTTTTCATTTCTCGTGATATTATGCTTTGATATATGAGAATACAAGAATTTTATACTGATGTACATTCCTGATAATGATGGCAAAATAATAGAGAAAATTTCATATTGTTCTGATACTTGTTGAACTACAAAAATACAGAACATACCTTATTATTGTTGTTAATTTGATATAATTAATGTGAAGAATCATATTAAAAACAAGGTATACTTTGCAAAGCAGCACAACTGTGTAATATTACCCTTACATAAGATTTAGATTTCAAGACATAATTAGAATTTACTGATGATAAAGCCACAATGCAGACTTAAAATTGGAGGGGGGAAACAACCCTTTTTAACAAAAAAGATGAGTTTGTCTGTTGAGATCGTCTGTAGAAGTTATGCTGTATGATTGTTTGATGGTGTTTGTTCTTTTAAACTTCAGGATGGAGAGAAAGTACTGACTCGTCGACAAACTCAGCCTTTGTTTTCCCGTGCACAGACTATGCTCCACCTCAAACCAGCTGAAATGACTAAGTAAATTATTTCCTGTAACAATCCTTAAATTTAAATAAAGCTTATAGGAATGATAGCGTGAAAATACATTAAGAGGTCACCATTCTTCAGTTAATTATTGGTGTCGCTTTTGTTCTCAAAAAAAATAGATAACAAAATGAATGTAATCAAAATAAGAAAGTTTTTATAGATTAATGACATACAAAATACAAAATGTCTCTCGATTATAGTTTCTGAATGTAAATCATGTTTAACTCTTAGGAGACACAGGTCTGAACCGAGGCTGACCTCAGGAATATTCGGCATGTGTAGATTGAGGGGTCCAGACGTACCTGACCAAAACTAAAATGCTGACTATTGCTAGTTTGCGTTAGTTTTTTCTAAAACAATGTCAAGCCACATGTGTTTTTTAAGATACATTATGTAATTCAGTTGACGGATGATAGAAGGGCATAATATTCTTAATACATTGTTTTTTTATTCTCCTAAACTGTGCATTTTTAGCTCTGCTTATAGAACGGTCCGAGTGCGTCCGTTTATCATGGAAAATTTCTGTGCCACCTGTACCATTTCAACCAGGATACGCGAATGTAACCTTAGTCTACTCCACTTGACCAATTGATCATATTTCACTCAAATGTTTGCCTTTTTATGCTATCTTACTTCTTAGGATACATATACTGTTAAACATATAAACTATTTAAGTTTTAACTCCCCAACTGTGTAAAACATTGTTGTTTTACTTTGACTCGCAATACCAAGGGAGACAACACCCTTTCTTTACACAACATTGATTGCCTAACTTTGTACAAAGGACGCTTCAAATGACATGTTTATGTCAGTGTTTACAATATAATGTTGATGGCGAATGTGTACATTTTCTGTAAGTGTTAATATAGCTTCTTATCTCTAATACATTTTTATATCATCAACTTTTTAAGATCTGCATTCAAAGAAACTATCTTCATAAAGAAACAGCCTTTGTATGACAATTTTAGTTGTAAACCTAGGTAATATTGTTGAATATATAGTGATATTTAAACAGATTACTGAACCAACGTTTCCTCAATACAATTCCAATGAAATCTTCAAAATGGAAACATGCAGCTGATACATGTAGTGATTACAGTCAGTTTCTGTTGTTCTTGATTACAGAGCGGAGGCAGAAAATGCCAACAAAAACCAACCACGAAAGTATAACATTCTACAGAAGTTTTACCTCTTCTACACATCCCCTGTCATTATATTTGTATACAATGTCGTAAGTATGATAATTTCTCCATTTCTTACTTCAAATTATTAAGGTATATGTACTGATAAAACAGAAATGGTCTACAATTTTTAAAATGCCAATTAGAAATTAGTTAACAGCTAAAAGATGCAGATTTTAAGTGTGTTACTTGAAATGTGGTAAAACAAATATTTTTTCTGTGAAATTGATGAAAGTTCTCTCGTTTGAGCTCGTCAGAGCCAAAATAAAATGATAACTTCTAGACTTAGTTCATGAATCTCATATGAGATAAAAACTCTAGAAAATCATATAAGTGTGTTTGAAATAATTTGTGAAGGTCATACTACAATGTCAGTTAGGATATATATATTCTTTATAAATAAAAATAGAAATCACTTGCTATATCATGTTTACTTTGTTACTTATATAAAATTAAAAATATTCAGATTCCTTACTTTTAGGGTAACAATAAATCATAATCTGGATAATAATTGGTTGGTTTGAGTCTGCCTGATTCAAACTTAACACCTGCGATTTTGGGTAAGATTATTCAGTATGTACATGTACTCATGGGTGTTTTGTTGGTTTTCTGATCATTGTGTTAATTATGTTACAGCTGTCGTACCTGACCTTCCTCGGCCTGTTCAGTTATGTTTTACTGATTAAAATGTCGAAGGACGTGTCGATACAAGAGATTATCCTGATGGTGTGGGTGTTCAGCATATTTGCCGAAGAGATCCGACAGGTAGATTTCTCCAATGTGCTTAAAAGTCTTACAATGTTGTTTATCTATAAAAGTCTTACAATGTTGTTTATCTATAGAATTCCCCCCTTGAAACCTTGGGTCTAGCCTGCATTGTGTACCATATATGTCAGATATTTATTTGCATCTCAACCTTTGCTATGAAGTATCCTTAATTTGAATCAGAAGAGACTGAGCCTGAAATGGAGAGATAGTTGCAATATCATTTTAAATGAGAACATTTTGACACAATTTCTTGAGTGTTTGGGTGAGTGATACAGGCCCTCTGTCTGTTGTTGTATAATGGGATGTTTCACCATTGTGTAGTGTATAATGGGATGTTTCACCATTGTGTAGTGTATAATGGGATGTTTCACCATTACTAAACTGTAGTTATAGGTATTGCTTCAGGCTTTTCTAATATAATAGCATGCTGTAAAACAGGTTAAATTCAAATTATAAAGTAGAGCCATGCACTATAATGAACGGTGTTAGTTAATCACAGGACTATGTACCAACAGTTTGTCAGTATGAACATGGAACACTGTTAAAAATTGTGTTTTCTTCATATTAAAGCTACATTGAATTTCCTTCCATTTTGTCACTATAGGTGTTGAAATGTAATTAGGGCCCCATATCGGAGATACGGGTGCCCTATAGTAATCACTCTGTCTGTCTGTCTGTCTGTCTGTCCGTCCACAAATTTTGTTCCTGGCTGATAACTTTGGTATTTATTGACCGATGTACAAGGTCAAATTTTGCATCTTTTCACTGATGAACATTTTGTTATGACATGATGAAGCAAAGTTAATCAGAATGAAACAAGGAGTCAATTGACCAAAGGTCAAGGTCATTGGGTCAAAGGTCAAGGTTACATTTTGTATTTTTTCACTGGTGAACATTTTGCTATGACACTTTGAAGCAATGTAGCTCAGAATTAAACAAGGAGTCAATTGACCAAAGGTCAAGGTCACTGTGTCAAAGGTGAAGTTTAAATTTTGTACCTTTTCCCTGATGAAAATTTTGTTGTGACATTATGAAGCAATGTTGTTCAGAACTTAACACAGAGTCAACTGACCTTAGGTCCAGGTTATGGGGTCCAAAGGGTCAAGGTCAAGTTTTGTATTTTTTACTGACGAACATTTTGTTATGATATTAAGAAGCAAAGTTGGTCGGCATTAAAGAATAAGACAACTGACCAAAGATCAGGGTCACTTGGTTAATAGTCAAGGTCATTTTGGTCCAAAGTTCAAAGACAAAGTGGATCTCTGACTTTGACCCTGGCTCATGATGGAGGAGGTATATAAGGTGAAATAAAACAAATCAAAGCTAACAAATGAGTATTGCACCAGTATTTACATTTCTGTTAGCCCAGCAAATATGTAGGTGGAAGGAAACAAGACTCACATCATAGTACATGTAAAATGTATATTTTGCTTCCTTGCGATTCTTTTTGAAGTCCAAATATCAAACGTCAAGCTCAGCTATATGGGCAGATTGCTTCTTGATGATTATGGGGGATATATTGCCACAAGGCGGGGCCCTTACTGACCTGTCAGTGTTCTAGTTTATTTAACAAAGAATTTATTTATGATGAAGCATTACTCATATGATTTGATGACTTGGCTCTGCCAAAATATTTCAGTTGGAAATGAACAATTCATATGGTATTGTCTTTGGACTAATTGCTGTATATCACTTCATTTGTTTCAAGCAAAGCATTTATTTTAGCGTTGAATTAACAGGAGAATGATGCACAATTTTAAATCTTTCATGAAATTACAACTTCCACAACACAGTTAATAACTATAAATAGAATGAATTTGTGTCCTGTAAATTGGAGATTCATGTATTCACCAATTAAACCTACATCAATAATTTATATATTATAATTCACTTTTGAAAATAAAGTGATTAACAATTTTACCTGTTTTTGAGTGACTACTGCATGAAAAATTGTGTACGAAGTATTTGCAAGATATCAAAATATGGAATCTGAATCAAAATATTGAAAAGAAAACTTCATACATTTTAAAGTTGAAATGCCTTACAGGTCTGGTAATGGGTGTCTCAGTGTTTATTATAATGGTAATGGTTTTATAATCATACAGACACAATTTTTGGTGAGTGATAAAGGGATTTTAGTTTGGTATACTTTCTCAGCTCTTATCATTTCCTCCCGCTGAATGAATCACAAGTACTTTGCTGAGCGGCTGTTACATTGAACCCTCACGTTTTGTACATTTTTCTGTATAATGCAGGCATAAAACTTAAATTAATAATACTTCATAATTTTAAGTATCTTCACTTCACTGACATTTTCAGTTGCCATTGTCTTCATTAATTCATGACCACGTCATCAACACTATTTTTGTAGCTTATAAATATTAACTGTTAACACCTTTGATAATTATAAACATAAAAGTTTGACCTTTATATTACCTGTTTTGATATTTTTGATTACATCCATATTAATAATACTTATACAAAATATAATACGACTGTCGACCGTCACATTTCTTATTCCTATAAAAGTTAAATATGACTGGTGACCTTCACCTTTCTAGTACATATACAAAATAAAATAAGACTGTTGACCTTCACCATTCTTATACCAGCTGTATGACTGATGACCTTCACCTTTCTAGTACATATTCTTAAAAATTAGACTGTTGACCTTCACCATTCTTATACCAGCTCTATGACTGATGACCTTCACCTTTCTAGTACATATACAATTTATTTTTAGACTGTTGACCTTCACCTTTCTTATACCAGCTGTGTGACTGATGACCTTCACCTTTCTAGTACATATACAAAAAAATATAGACTGTTGACCTTCACCTTTCTTATACAAGCTGTATTACTGATGACCTTCACTTTTCTAGTACATATACAAAAAAAAAATGACTGTTGACCTTCACCTTTCTTATACCAGCTGTGTGACTGATGACCTTCACCTTTCTTGTAGTTCTTGCACTCATACAAAGTAAAATATGACTGTTGATCTTCACCTCTCTAGTACCTAAACAAAATATAATATGACTGATGACCATTACTTTCAGTTATACACCACGCTATAACACCATGCCTTATCTGTACTAGTAAGACAATCATGTGTGGGATGATTGGTGTTTACATGGTAGTGGTTGTCTCATACATAAAATAAGGGTATACAACAGGATGTAAAAACAACTACTGCGGAGTATATTGAGCATATAAGTGTTGTTACTGGTGTCAACTTGCTGATACTTTACTCAGCTTCATATATTAATTGAACTTGATGAAGAAAACATTTATTTATCTGATGAATATATCCCAATTTGTTACAGTCTCTTAAGAGTGTAAGTTTTAAGTATTGAGTGAAAACCTTGTACAAATTAATTACTTAAAAGTAGTGACACTTCTTCATCTCGAGTTTAATTCTATAGAAAATGTATCTGTATTGTTAAAATAATGAGATATCAACGAAACAACTACAGATGGAGAGGTTGATCTGACACATGAGATAATGTCTCAATACCCTAATTGAGCCCAAGATTCCAAATTCAGCCACATGTTCAAAAAGTTATGTGAGGTGACACACAATATCTATCACTATTACCAAGAATTGAAAATTGAAAGCAGTAACCATTAATTGATATTGAGACATTATTGGAACCTGTTGTATGATCCTGTAATTATTTAATTTAATGTGGGAAATCATTCTCTATATGGTAAGTTTGTTTGTATAAAGTTTAAACAGCAGTTTCAATGTATGAAGATTCTGTAATTGAACATATCTTGCAATATGGCTTTAGCTGAGCTTTTAATACCAATTTAAGTGTTTCTGGAAACTTTGTGATATCTAGGATTCCAGTGGCTTAATTTGCAATTGGTTCTGGCTGAATCTATTAAATGTTGATTGGTTTCTTACTGATACTAACACCTGCTCCAACTTGACACCCAGACAATCTATTAAATGTTGATTGGTTTCTTACTGATACTAACACCTGC
>NW_018407615.1:865791-866331 GCF_002113885.1 Mizuhopecten yessoensis
CAATATTTATATTATAACTATTTCATTGTTCTGATTACTTGCTTCCCCCTCCACCAACCCAATATTTATATTGTAACTATCTCATCCTTTTGATGACTAATGTCCCCCTCCCCCCCAATATTTATATTATAACTATTTCATTGTTCTGATGACTTGCTTCCCCCTCCACCAACCCAATATTTATATTGTAACTATTTCATCCTTTTGATGACTAATGTCCCCCTCCCCCCCCATATTTATATTTTAACTATTTCATTGTTCTGATGACTTGCCCCCCCCCCCCCAACCCAATATTTATATTGTAACTATCTCATCCTTTTGATGACTAATGACCCCCTCCCCCCAACATTTATATTATAACTATTTCATTGTTCTGATTACTTGCTTCCCCCTCCACCAACCCAATATTTATATTGTAACTATTTCATCCTTTTGATGACTAATGTCCCCCCCCCAATATTTATATTTATATTATGACTATTTTATTCTTCTGATGACTTGCTTCCCCCTCCACCAACCCAATATTTATATTGTAACTAT
>NW_018407615.1:867010-874554 GCF_002113885.1 Mizuhopecten yessoensis
CCATCCCCTCCCCCTTCCTTCAAAGATTTACATTATAACTATTTCACTTTCTTTCTATCTAGACCTGTTCTTATTTCACCTAAAAAAGCAATTGCTGACTGATCATATTTAATAAATGTAGAACATCACCCAATAACGAAATCTGATATCTTCGTCTTTGGTTTTGATAGAATGAATGACTGCAGATTTTGCTGTTTCATTAGATAATTTGATGTCAATTCTATTCTTTAACAAACATTAACAATTGATTTTTAGTTTTAAAGATTAGTATTTTCTAGTCTCACCATTGATCCAGTATATTGTACATTGAGGCAAATTCTTGACTTTTCAAATCTTGTTATACTTTAATCCATTTAAAGTCTTAAAATGGGGGCTGCTTAGTTTTGTAACCAAAATATGTACAGTTATATTTTGAAACAAACATCTTAATTAAAAAGCAGCTTTGTTCTATGATAGTAATACACTTTTCGTGAAGTATTGGATTGATTGTGTGTAACTCACTGATTCACAAGACTTAATAATCAACTTTAATGTTTGTTTTTTGAGCCTCAACTGTAGCAATAATAACAAACAATTAGTTATGAGTTCTTGTTACAGCGCTGTCGTCTCTGTATTGTCCAAATTTGTCTCACACCACATAGTTACATCTAATAAATAAATCTAATGGAATTATTGTAAGTTTTTAATTTGATACATGAAATCTATAGCTTTTCCCTTTTTCCTGAACACACACTACTTATTAGGTGCTTGAAGGGTTATTTACCTGTTATTCACCTGTGAAATTACAAGTTATTCACAAGTTATTAACCTGTAAAATAACTATTTATTCACTGATTTATCTAGCTGATACTGAATATTGACCTTAATGACAGGTTGATGTTTGAATTAAATTTTGAGATTAGAAAATCGTGTTAAACATCCTAAGCAACAAATACTCTTAGCATTTCATTTATAAATCAGTAAAACAGACAATTGTGTTAAACTAAGAAACAAATACTGTTTGTTCTTAGTTTGAAGTCTTCGCTAGTTGTGATCACTGTAAGCATGTATTTACACATCTTTAATCAGTATACTACATATATGTATCACTTCCTAAATTAATGAAACAATGCTATTTACAAATTAAGCAGAAGCCATGTGTATTATTATATCATTGTACATACATTTTTGTAAAACTATTAAAACTAGAAGTGTCTCCTGATGTAATTGCATGATGATTGAATTACAGTAAAATTAACTTGCTTCTGCATAGTATGATCAGATAACACTAGAATTACAGCTCAAATAATGTACATTTAGTAGGCAGAATCAATACTTTCTTTATATAATAGAAATTGAATTTGTTTTGTTATCTTTTTTTAAAAGGTTATGACATCAGCATCGAAGACATTTCAAACAAAACTGCAGAGTTACATCACAGACAAGTGGAATGTTCTGGATGTAGTTACCATATTTTTCTTTGTGTGTGGGACGATACTACGCTTCCTACCGTATGACAGTACGCTGGAAGCTGCGCGAGTGATTCTCGCTCTGAACCTTATCACATTCTTCTTCCGTATCCTCCATATCTTCTCTGTGCACAAAGAGCTTGGACCTAAGCTTGTCATGATAGCTAGAATGGTATGTAACAAGAGTTTTAAAGATGCAGACTTTGTGAGTTTGGACATTTAAAAGATCCAGAATACAATTTGTTAATATGAATGCTAACATTTCAGTCGTATTTCAGTCGTATGGATAAGGGTAAAAATGTTTCAATTTACTTTGAAAGCATTTCATTTACTATCAGTCTTACTGTTTATTTATGGTATGAAGTTCTTCATACTGCAGATTGTTTGAAGAATAACAAATGTGAAAACAAACCTGGTCAAGTTTGGGCCATTCTTCTATGATAAAATTATACTGACAGTTTGGGTATGTTACATCTCTTAGTGACAGTATCAGAGTGGACATTATAACATATACTGTACAATAAACTGGTGTTTATGTTTGTAGTTCTTTGACCTGCTGTACTTTGTTATCATCCTAATGGTGTTTGTGGTGGCCTATGGCATTGCTGCCTACTCCATCCTCTACCCAAAGTCGGAATTCACCTTTGCCCTTGTTATCGGGGTAATCAAGATGGCTTACTGGAACCTGTATGGTGAACTCTTCCTTGAAGATTTGGAACGTAAGATATCTATTCTGTTAAACTTAAGTTTCATCGTTTTAGGGATAAACTTTTTGTGGTCACTGAAAAAGATTAAAAGGGGAAATAAAAAGTTACCTAATTCATAAGCTAACATGCTATTATACAGTTATATATGCTCAGACAATTGTTTGACTGTGGTATTTAAAAGTATTTGAGTTCTATGTATCTATTACACAGAGACCGAGCCTGGCTGTACATTTGACCCTGTACTGTACAGCAACGACACCCTGCCCCGCTGTCCCACGGAGGTCGGCAGCTATGTTGTCCCCTGGCTGATGGGTCTCTACGTACTCTTCTCCAACATCCTGCTTCTAAACCTCCTCATCGCCATGTTCAGGTACGCTCAGCTAGGTGTGGTGCTAGGTCGGCTAGGTGTGATACGCAGCCAGAGTTGGTGCTTAGCACAAGGTGCTCCTAACTAGTAAACATTTTGTTATTACATTATGAAGCAAAGTTGGTCACAATACAACAAGAAGCCAACTGATCGAAGGTTGAGGTCCATGGGTCAAAGGTCAAGGTCAGATTTTGTATCTTTTAACTGCTTAACATTTTGTTTTGACATTATGAAGCAAAGTTGGTCACAATCAAACAAGGAATCAACTGACCAAAGGTCAAGGTCACTGGGTCAAAGGTCAAGATCAAATTTTGTATATTTTCCCTGATGAACATTTTGTTATGACATTATGAAGCAAAGTTGGTTGGAATTTAACAAAGAGTCAGCTGACTGAAGGTCAAGGTCACTGGGTCAAAGGTCAAGGTCAAATTAAGTATCTTTTCACTGGTGAACATTTTGTAATGACACTTTAGAGCAATGTTGGTCTGAATTAAACAAGGAGTCAGTTGACCAAAGGTCAAGGTCACTGGGTAAAAGGTAAAGATAACATTTTGTATCTTTTCCCCAATGAACATTTTGTTATGTCATTATGTATCAAATTTATTTGGAATTAAACAAGGAGTCAAATAACCAAAGGTCAAGGTCACTTGGTCAAAGGTGAAGGTCAAATTTTGTATATTTTCCCTAATGAACATTTTGTTATGTCATTATGAATCAAAGTTGGTTGGAAGTTAACAAAGAGTAAACTGACTTAAGGTCAAGGTCACTGGGTCAAAGGTCAAGGTCAAATTTAGTATCTTTTCATTGGTGAACATTTTGTTATGACACGTTGGAGCAATTGTTGGTCGGAATTAAACAAGGAGTCATTTGACCAAAGGTCAAGGTCACTTGGTTAAAGGTCATGGTGAAATTTTGTAATGACACGTTGGAGCAATTGTTGGTCGGAATTAAACAAGGAGTCATTTGACCAAAGGTCAAGGTCACTTGGTTAAAGGTCATGGTGAAATTTTGTATCTTTTCACTGATGAACATTTTGTTATGACATTATGAAGCAAAGTTGGTCGGAATTTAACAAGAAGTCAACTGACTTAAGGTCAAGGTCACTGGGTAAATTACAAGGTCAAATATTGTATCCTTTTACTGATGAACATTTTTTTTATGTTTTAATGAAGCAAAGTTGTTCAGAATTAAACACGGTCTCCACTGACCAAAGTCCAGGTTACGGGGTCCAAAGGTCCAAGGTCAAGGTCAAATTATGTATGTTTCACTGATGAACAATTTGTTATGATATTATGTAGCAAAGTTGGTCGGAATTGAAGAATATGTCAACTGACGAAAGATCAGGGTCACTGGGTTAAATGTCAAGGTCATGTTGGTCCTAAGGTCAAAGATATTTAAGGTGAAATAAAACAAATCAAAGCTAACAAATGAGTATTGCACCAGTATTTACATTTCTGTTAGCCCAGCAAATATGGAGGTGGAAGGAAACAAGACTCACATCACAGTACATGTATATTTTGCTTCCTTGTATATCCAAATGTCAAACGTCAAGTTCAGCTATAACGGCAGATTGCTACTGGAAGATTATGGGGGATATATTACCACCAGACTGAATACAGACTGTAAAATATATCATAATTATAATAGAAAAAATTCAGAAATATTAGACTAACACTTATCACTGGTTACACATGTACAGTATTCATATATGATTATATATAATTAAGAAGTATTACTCTAACACTTTATAGAATCATTGTACATGTGACATTAGTATATGTGTTGTATTCAATGAGATTTGTTTGTCCTCTGTATCAATAATTATAGACATGGTAATGGTTGTAGTCCTCAGGTACATTAGGCTTGTAGAACTTTAGGCATGTGTTTTAACCTTCACATAACTATATTAATGGAGATGGAATACAGTCGGATGTTGTTGACATCATGTACATTACAAAACAAATGGCAATACACATTCCTAAAGTTTATACATGACAGAATTGCATTGATTGCAATGTTTTACTTAAAACAATAGGAATCTATGGTGATATATCCACATGAAAAAGATGATTAATTAAAATACAATGGCATAGGGTTATTACCATTAACTACACAACTATTAGTAAACTTGTTATTTACTATATGTTGGGTCTATGTGTTGCCATCAGTAGTATAGAATTTTTAGCATTAACTATATGTACAGGTTATGGAATAAATCATCATCCAGATAACAAGCTTAACTCATTCCCCCCTGAAATTTCATAATGAACTATTCCAACCTTTGAATTGAAGGAGATCAAATGTGTTTTCAGGGGTGAATGAGTTAATTATACCCTTGCAACGAAGTTAGGGGGGTATACTGGAATCACCCTGTCTGCCTGTCTGTCTGGATGTCTGCCTGTCTGTCTTGATGTCTGTCTGTCGTCCACAGTAACTTGTCCGGAAAACTCCTCCTTAACTAACAGGTGGATTTCATTGAAACTTTTCATGAATGATCAGTATCTTATGTTGTTGTGCACTGGCATTTTAAGTTGGGATTTTGACCCTTTTTGATGGAGCTATGCCCCTTTGTGCAAAATACTTGTCAGCGCAACTCCTCCTTAACTAACAAGTGGATTTCATTGAAACTTTGCGTGAATGATTCGGTATCTTATGTTGTTGTGCACTCCAGGCATTGTAATTTGGGATTTCGACCCTTTTTGATGGAGTTATGCCCCTTTGTGCGGAATACTTGTTTATTTTTTTATTATTTTATTTTTTTGTTTTTAATAAAATACTGATTAACTCATTACTGGTGGGAGACTATATTGCTTTGCATTTGTAAGCCTTTGGCTTACAGTTCTTGTTTATATAGGAGCGAGGGTATTAGTTAGCCTTTGGCTTACAGTTCTGGTTTATATAGGAGCGGGGGTATTAGTTAGCCTTAGGCTTACAGTTCTGGTTTATATAAGAGTGTGGGTATTAGTTAGCCTTTGGCTTACAATTCTGGTTTACATAGGAGCGGGGGTATTAGTTAGCCTGTAGCATACAGTTCTGGTTTATATAGGAGCGGGGGAATTAGTTAGCCTTTGGCTTACAGTTCTGGTTTGTATAGGAGTGGGGGTATTAGTTAGCCTTTGGCTTACAGTTCTGGTTTGTATAGGAGCGGGGGTATTAGTTAGCCTTAGGCTTACAGTTCTGGTTTATATAAGAGTGGGGGTATTAGTTAGCCTTTGGCTTACAGTTCTAGTTGATTGTAGCTTTAATTGTTTCCAAACCAATTGTTGAGGAGTTTTATTAGGTTTGTCCGATGGCAGTTATTTGTAATCCAGTACTATTTATGTGTTGCTTTTGAATTTAATACTTACTCTAATCTAATTATGAAAATTATATAATTATTGTATGGAGTCCTATTTTAAGTTAACTTAATGTTATAGTGTTCTTTACCTAATGAAACTTAAATCTTCAATATTTTGTTGGGTATTTTCTTTGATTTTTTTCATTTTAAATTGTTTGCTTCAGCAGTAAGTGAACTAGATATGTTTTTACATTTGGTATTGGTAGGGTTGTTAATGTTAAATTTGAATTAAGATTTGTTTGAGAGTCATTAAATAACAAATAGAGCATTAAGTTTGCATTTCTCATTGACTTTAATTTTTCTATGAAATACAGACTATTATGATGCTACATGTGAAACTTTAAACATCAAAGTCTAATTTATTAAAATTCCCTTAGTATTTTTTATTGAGAAACTACCACTGTGATTTGAATTTTCAAACACTATACTATGAATATTTTAGGACTCATTCATCAGATCAATTCTGCTTGAATATATAAATTGTTAATTTTTGCTTGATCAGCTGTGTATGATATGTTGTTTGATTGTTTATACCAGGACCAGCTGTGTATCCTAGCTAACCTCACCCACCAGCCTAACGTTGCACCCTCACTAACATTTTTTTACAGTTATACGTTTGAGTTAACCCAGTTGGAGACTGATAGTATTTGGAAGTCATTGAGGTTCCAAACCATCAGTGAATACTGTGAACGCCCATCCCTTCCTGCCCCCTTCATCCTCATCAGCCACCTCTACCTCCTCCTCCAATTTTGTTGTCTACGATGTTGTCGCTCTCGAGACTTAGAGCGAGGCTTCAGTAAGTTCCCACTGAAAACCTTTCCTTTTATGTGACTGTTGTGTTAGGTATTATCTCCCTTTAATTCCCAAGGTCCCTCATTTCCCTGTTTATCTTTACTATTGATTTATTGTATTCACATGTTAATTTTGTTTGGATTGCAGTTACTATATATTATTTCATTTTTGAATGATCAGTAAGATTTGTTTTCCCCATAGCTACATGTATATCCTGTAGATTTCAAATCCTCATTATTATCAAATATTACCACCTATGATAATTATTTCGTTGTTTGAAACTATGATACTACATAGTAAAAGTTAATTATCTAAATAATTGATAGTGTGTAGTACATGTACACAACAATAACAAATTCATTTAATACTGACAAAAAAAGTTATGAAATAATAACTGATAAAATGAGTAAGATGCATTCTCTTCAGGAAGTAATGATTGATTGAAGTATTGTTCTTTGAATTACCAGACGAGTTTGGCATTAGGGGGGTTTTGACGAGTAAGAATGAGATTTATACTAATTTTTTTATTTCCTTCCTAATTTTGTTAATTCTGATTGATGTGTATTGTATCAACTTTGATACACTTCGTTTTTTTATGTCAAATCAATTTTACATTGTACAGTACTAATTAGATATAAGGTTTACTATAATCTAAATTTTAAAATATAATATTTTCTGTGATTTGGAAACTTAAAATGAAATTAAAATAAATGGTATAGTGATGCTAATTAAAAGACAAAATAAGTAAACATAGAACAGGCATACTATTTGGACAGGATTATATATATATTATAGAGAAAACAGGAAGGCTTCGGCTATAAGCTTTATTATAAACTACATACCTTAACTTTGATTTTACCATAGATTAGCTTTTTATGAATCTGCACTTTATG
>NW_018407615.1:874624-887553 GCF_002113885.1 Mizuhopecten yessoensis
TGTTATGTATGTTTGTTATGTTTCACGACACATGTTTGAGTAGTTAATAGAAACACTTTCTTCTTAACGAGAGTGTGTACTTGTTATGCATGTTTGTTATGTTTCACGACACATGTTTGAGTAGTTAATAGAAACACTTTCTTCTTTACGAGAGTGTGTACTTGTTATGCATGTTTGTTATGTAGTCATAGATATGAATGTGGTCGTTTAATCTTTTTTTAATTAGATAGAATTAGATATGAATCAATTAGACTTGGTTTCTCTGCAGAAGGAATTTATTGGACTGTCCCTTTCTCTTCATATAGTTTTTGATGATTACACTTTAAATGGTGATTTTGATGTAATATATGATAAACAGAAGGCAATATGAAATACATGGTTTGATATTTATGAAGAATTACATTAATTCAAAAATATAAAAGCAATGGGTTACAATTTTTGTGTGTGCATGTGATGAACAAGACATAGCGTACACATTGGACATACTACCATGTTTTTCTATGTCTACTGTTTCGAGAAATCATCATTTAATACTGTACTATAGTTGAAATACATTGATTTATGTAGGATTGGTCCTAAACAGTTTTAGCACGGAATTAAATTATCTAAGCCCGTGGTTTTAGTAATATTTTATAAAATTTACCTGGAAAATTATTTTGATTTAAAATACATTTTTTGTGTTTTTCTTTCTTTTACAAATCTGATGAGTGCCACAATAAGATGAAAATAAGACTTGGACCATACTACATAATCATATCTCTGTTTTACTTAATATATAATACTACACTTTATATAATTGTATTGCTGCTAGTTATATAGTGTCATATATATTTAATCAACTTTTATTTCATAGCTTAAGTAGAATTTTTTAGAATATTACATGTTTGTTTTTTCATTTCATTAGGAAGGTTACATGTACATTAAAAATGTGTAATGTATGTCCGGAGTATACTGTTTACAGAAAATAATCTACAAGGCTATCACATATTAAAAAAATATATTCACAATATCTAATTCACAGTTTACAGAAAATAATTTGCACTAGGCTATCGTTGTTTCCATTGAATAATTACAACCTTATCACTTTTACAGAAAAGAATTATAAAAAAATGTCACTGTCTACTGAAACTTGTGTTAACACAGTAAATTTTATACAAAAAGTTAGATGATACTTGTACACTGAAGAATGAATCACCAATTCAGATAATTTGCAACGCAAACAGATTGTATGCTTCAATATATTCCACTTGCCTCTGAATCATTGGACGATGAAGAATAAAAAATATACACAGGTTATTTAGCTAAATGTTAATTTCCAAAAGCATACAATATTTAATTGTTTCCCAATACAAAATCTGAAAATGTCCAAGCTTGACTTTTAGAAATGATATTACATGTAATACATGTACATGTTATCTTTTATGTGTTTGTTTTACGTTTTTTTTTATTGATTTTTTCTTTTTCTTTGTCAACACTTTTTTGATTTGTTGGTTTCTATAGCTACACCTTCCAGAAGATCCAAGACAACACGGACCTACATTGGTGCTTCCAGCGCTACTTCCTGATATACGAGTACTACTCCCGGCCAACACTATTCCCACCCTTCGTCCTTATAAGCCATCTTATTTTGATAACTAAATGGATAATAAGAAAGTGCTGTAACAAATTTGTGCAGAAAGAGGATTCTATTTTAAGTAAGTCATTAATGAAAAAAAAATCCTTCTACCCTTAAAATAGTATTGCACTGTAAAATAAAAATTATGAATGAAAACATTTAATGCTTCGATGTTAGCATTTATGAATCTACTACTTAAGTTGTTCATACATATATTTAGTGTTAACTATTTCCATGAAGATGGGTCAGACTGAATACAGCTAATTCCTTTACTATTCCCATGAAGATGGGTCAGACTGTATACCGCTAAACTCTTTAACTATTTCCATGAAGATCGTCAGACTGTATACCGCTAAACTCTTTAACTATTTCCATGAAGATCGTCAGACTGAATACAGCTTATTCCTTTACTATTCCTATGAAGATGGGTCAGACTGTATACCGCTAATTCCTTTACTATTCCCATGAAGATGGGTCAGACTGTATACCGCTAAACTCTTTAACTATTTCCATGAAGATCATCAGACTGTATACCGCTAAACTCTTTAACTATTTCCATGAAGATCGTCAGACTGTATACCTCTAAACTCTTTAACTATTTCCATGAATATTGACAGACTGTATACCACTAAACCCTTAACTATTTCCATGAAAATGGGTCAGAGTGTATACCACTAAACCCTTAACTATTTCCCTGAAGATGGGTCAGACTGTATACCGCTAAACTCTTTAACTATTTCCATGAAGATGGGTCAGACGGTATACCGCTAAACTCTTTAACTATTTCCATGAAGATCATCAGACTGTATACCACTAAACACTTAACTATTTCCATGAAGATCATCAGACTGTATACCACAAAAACCTTAACTATTTCCATGAAGATCATCAGACTGTATACCGCTAAACTCTTTAACTATTTCCATGAAGATCATCAGACTGTATACCGCTAAACTCTTTAACTGTTTCCATGAAGATGGGTCAGACTGTCTACCACTAAACCCTTAACTATTTCCATGAAAATGGGTCAGACTGTAGACCACTAAACCCTTAACTATTTCCATGAAAATGGGTCAGAGTGTATACCACTAAACCCTTAACTATTTCCCTGAAGATGGGTCAGACTGTATACCGCTAATTCCTTTACTATTCCCATGAAGATGGGTCAGACTGTATACCACTAAACTCTTTAACTATTTCCATGAAGATTGACAGACTGTATACCACTAAACCCTTAACTATTTCAATGAAGATCGTCAGACTGTATACCACTAAACTATTCAACTGTTTCCATGAAGACGGGTCAGACTGTATACCACTAAACTCTTTAACTATTTCCATGAAGATCATCAGACTGTATACCACAAAACCCTTAACTATTTCCATGAAGATCATCAGACTGTATACCACAAAACCCTTAACTATTACCATGAAGATCATCAGACTGTATACCACTAAACCCTTATCTATTTCCATGAAGATCATCAGACTGTATACCACTAAACCCTTATCTATTTCCATGAAGATCATCAGACTGTATACCGCTAAACTCTTTAACTGTTTCCATGAAGATGGGTCAGACTGTATACCACTAAACTCTTTAACTATTTCCATGAAGATTGACAGACTGTATACCACTAAACCCTTAACTAGTTCCATGAAGATCATCAGACTGTATACCACAAAAACCTTAACTATTTCCATGAAGATCATCAGACTGTATACCGCTAAACTCTTTAACTGTTTCCATGAAGATGGGTCAGACTGTCTACCACTAAACCCTTAACTATTTCCATGAAGATCATCAGACTGTATACCACAAAACCCTTAACTATTACCATGAAGATCATCAGACTGTATACCACTAAACACTTAACTATTTCCATGAAGATCATCAGACTGTATACCACAAAAACCTTAACTATTTCCATGAAGATCATCAGACTGTATACCACTAAACCCTTATCTATTTCCATGAAGATCATCAGACTGTATACCACTAAACACTTAACTATTTCCATGAAGATCATCAGACTGTATACCGCTAAACTCTTTAACTGTTTCCATGAAGATGGGTCAGACTGTATACCACTAAACTCTTTAACTATTTCCATGAAAATTGTCAGACTGTATACCACTAAACCCTTAATTATTTCCGTGAAGATCATCAGACTGTATACCACTAAACCCTTATCTATTTCCATGAAGATCATCAGACTGTATACCACAAAAACCTTAACTATTTCCATGAAGATCATCAGACTGTATACCACAAAAACCTTAACTATTTCCATGAAGATCATCAGACTGTATACCACTAAACCCTTATCTATTTCCATGAAGATCATCAGACTGTATACCGCTAAACTCTTTAACTGTTTCCATGAAGATGGGTCAGACTGTCTACCACTAAACCCTTAACTATTTCCATGAAAATGGGTCAGAGTGTATACCACTAAACCCTTAACTATTTCCATGAAAATGGGTCAGAGTGTATACCACTAAACCCTTAACTATTTCCCTGAAGATGGGTCAGACTGTATACCGCTAAACTCTTTAACTATTTCCATGAAGATGGGTCAGACTGTATACCACTAAACCCTTAACTATTTCCATGAAGATCGTCAAACTGTATACCGCTTAATACTTAATTATTTCAATGAAGATTGTCAGACTGCATATATACCCATCCTGAGCAGCTTTAGCAAATCAGCTCTCTTAAAAGCAAGTTACCCCCCATACATCAATGCTTGACTGTAGCAAGACCATCTAGATAGGTGATATGTTGGTATTGTGATGTTAATTATTCACATTTGCCTTTTTGCTCTTATAAATAACTGCTTATTGTGCAGATTATAGACTGACATTACTTTCATAATGATAAAATTTGGTATTTGCATGTGCATAGTTGTTATATTATATAACTGTATGAATTTGGAGTTACAATGAGATCAAGGAATTTATTTGTAGAGGTCAAAATTTTACGTAACGTTTAAAACAATCTGGCTATTTTTCTTGCATGTGTAGATAGATCTATAGGCTGTATGTCAATGTGAGCCTATTCTCTTGATTATATTTCTTCGTAGCATGAAATCTTTTTCATAAATTCATTGTTTTTGTTTTTCTTGGATCAAACTATATTTAAATACTGCACTGCAGAGGATTTAACCAATGTTCAGTTTTTTTTTGTTTTTTTTTGTATGTTCTTAAGCAAAGGCGATATTCAATTCTGAAAAGCAGAAGAATCAAACCAATTGTATTGTCATAAAAATGATGATATTAAAGCATTAATACTATACAGATTCTATTATATATCATTAAGAAGTTGAAAAGAATAGATTTTTAGTTGCCAGGTAATTGTCCCTTTTGATGATATGTGACATGAATTTTCTTTAGTCAAAAAGATTCCCAATGAAAGGGAGATAATCCAATGGGAGAACGTGATAGCTGATGCCTACTTGACACGGAAGGAGCTTTCCGAAGGGGAAAACCTTGATAACAGAATCAAACTCATGCATGACCGGTGAGAATTTGCAATTATATATGACTTTGATATATCTTATAAAAAATAACAGAGATTACTTTGTAACATTAGTATGAAAAGTCATCTTGCTCGAAGCTGTACATGCAGCATTAATCAAAGTACCAAGCAGGGTGGTGTAACATTATTCCAAGTCCAAAATTAGTTTTTTAAAGCCTGAATAGGGAATTTGTTTTACATGTTTTGAAACATTATGTTGTCCCTAGTCTAAAATATTATTTTGTCTCAATCCTAAAATATAAACAATATCTCTGATAAAGTAATAAGAAAGTGTAATAATGTGAGTAATGGATTTGAGGATTTCTCTTTAAGCTATATTTATGAATGATTCTATGTCAAAATGGATGCTAATTTTATTTAAGGATGGAGATATTGATGTCCAAAGTGGAGGACATTCAGGATGACCAGCAGAATGCTGCGTTCGTCCAAATGTCGGCACCAGCAATAACACAACAAGCTGTTTCTCGACCCACAAGCCAGCAAACCGTCACTGCAAAGATACCACCTCAGTTAGAGAGGCGAATTGGCTCTGTGGAAGAACAGGTAACAAAGCCTTTGTACTTCCACAGCCGGATGTCTATCCTTAAGTGACAGCAACTAGGATACTTCTGTGCTTTCTGGTACTGTTAGTGTATATACATACAGACTTATTGGTATTGTTAGTGTAGGTAACCGGGATACTTCTATACTTAGTGAATAGCTGTTAGTAGATACTGCTAGAGTATAACCATGCTACTATTGTACTTAGTGATACTGTTAGTATAACTAGGATACTTCTATACTAAGTGATACTGTTAGTATAACTAGGATATACTTCTATACTAAGTGATACTGTTAGTATAACTCGGATACTTCTATACTTAGTGATACTGTTAGTATAACTAGGATACTTCTATACTTAGTGATACTTTTAGTATAACCAGGCTATAGCTACTTCTGTACTGAAGAAGAACCAACGACCTGCGGCCAGTACCTGACGACTGCCAGATTACTTGTAGACTTGATTGTACTTTTGGTTGTGATCCTGACAACATTGATATTTGAGATATTTAACTGTTATTCCTGTACAGATGACTCTTACATGTAAAGCCTTATCCTGGATTGTCCAGTCGCTGCAGGAAAATGATATGGCTGCCAAGAGGTCGCCTCCACTATTACCAGAACTTCAGACTCGTGGGGAAACAGGTAACTATATACATGTTTTATTTAAAACACTCTCCATCACTGAGCTTTGTCATAACATAAATAGACACGTTCAGCCTGTGCTAGTTTTAGACTTTTATTGATTGAATCACGCTGCCATCAAATTATATTGATATCATCTACTTATATAAATACAAGACATCTTTTTCAACTGATTTCACACAAAAATGTCTTGCATTTGTAGAGACATGATATACTGCAAACATTGCTAGGTTTTAGATAGAGCTGTTCAGATGTTTGAATTGTTGAATATAAACTAAATGTATTGCATAATGTTACAAATACCACAGTTACATTATCATACCTTCCTTCTCAGAACTGACTAGAGGCATAATTCAGGTATATTTGACATCTTGAACAGAACTTATATTTTGAGGTGTAACTTATTTATGTCATATCATAGTATGTTAAACAGTTATACATGATTTACTTCTAACAGAAGCTAATCAGATAGGTAAGACTGCAATGTGTACCTGTCAATATCATCACCACCATGGCTGCTTTGGTAAACAATATCAAACCATTTATACATCTTCAAGTGTAGTCCTGCTTGAGAATTGTGAAGTTCTTTCATTGATTTAGAATTGTAAAGGCAATTCCAGACATAGCAAGGAGGCAATTGTTATCATCAAAACTCATCGTGGGTGGTGGGGTAATAACTCTCTGCCCTCCTTTATTTCATGAATAGCCTTTACTTTGAAATAATTTGAATGGAAATCATACATATTATAAACTTAAAAGGGTCTCTTTTCAAATGATTGAAAGTGAAGGCGTTAATCATGTTGAATTTGGTACGAAGGAGTTAATCATGTTGAATTTGGTACGAAGGAGTTAATCATGTTGAATTTGGTACAATGGGTTGCACACTTTATACATTGATTAGCTGCTTTACACCTATTATGCATGGCAATTATTGTTTTGATGATTTTTTTTTCTTTTTCAATTTAAAGCTCTTTTTATTGTAAACTATAAAAACATACCCATATCTTTTATAAACACTGATTTTAGTGTAAAGTGCGATTATCTCTATTGTATAATGTGTTGAGTGATAGGTCAAGTGTTAAAGCTAGGAAATTCAATTTGATTAACCTGTGGAACTTCCTAAGTTTCATTGTGTACCCTTAATACTGGGAGGGAAAGTGTTAGTAAGTACAAAGATATGTCTTTCATTGTAACTTTTTCTTCATACATATGGTTCTATAAAATTTCAATTGGCCATTGCAATTTTATTTGGATCTGCATACAGTTCAAAAATTTGTAATAATATTCATCTATTGGTTCTCGCCAATGTCCTGACAAAAATCTATTGAACCAAGTCAGGATCAGCTAGGTTTTTAATATACTAATGGTAGATTTGAAGCTCATGGACCGGATCAGAAACAAAATTAGGCTTGACACTCAAATTTATGAAGTTGTTTGTATTTTAGTTTCATGTCAATTTGTCATTTAACATGTGTGTACATTTAAATAGTTGTCAGTATATGGACCTTTTCACTTCATTATGAGTGATTTCTATTAAACAGCTTTATTGTATTTGTTTGTCATATTATATTTCATCAACCAACATTTTATTGTTTTGTGTATTTTCATTGTTGCAACTACATCCTAGCTAGTACTACACATGACAAGCCGTTTTAACATCTAATACTATTTCAACTTAAGGTAAACATTTTTTCGCTTAAGTGAAAAAACACATCATGTAAATAGTTTATTTACCTTAAGGAAAAAAGAATTTCACAGAAGTGAAATAAGTTTGAAGTATATTTTTCCTTAAGATGAAGTAATAGAGCAACGGAGGGTGTTATCGACAGGGGGGCATTATCAACCCCCGGTTCTATTCATCTCGTTTTGGATTGATTACGAACCGTTTTTCAGACACTCACTTACATGTACCTTTTCGGAATCGCTCAGAACTGTTCCATTCAGACAACACTGATTAAAGAAATTTTCTGAACTTTTTTTTCCAAAGAGAAGAATCTTATCATGTTTTTAGACCTCCCTTACGAGCACCGGTAAGATATGTATGACACTTCGAGTGTTGTTAACATTTTTATCTGAAATATTTGTCACATATCTGTGTAATCCAACTTCACTCATGAAGCGTCTGCAACGTTTGTCAGCGTCCTATCTACATCCGGGGTATTGTTAAGGTCGGAAATAGGGTTGTCGATAACTGCCGCAATTTGAATATCGGATATCCATTAAAAATATATTGTTATGAATGTCTTGTACTTAAAAGTTGTGTGTATGATTTCAATATATCGTGAATTGTGTAAGGGGAGAACACCTGACAACAATAATGTTGCTAAAGTCTATCCAGTTAATTAACAGACATAACTTTACAAGCATAAATAAAATACTAAAAAATCCAAAGTTTTCAATAAAATCCATGTAGATATAAGTCTTGTAAATATGCTCAATAGAAACTGTAATTACAAATTAAGAAAAATATCAATATTGGAAGATAATGCAGCCAGATATAGACAGAATATAATATGTTGATGAAAATCGAACAAATGTTGATGATAATTTTTCGGTTAGGCAGGAGGTATACAACTAATTATCTTGAGAACATTGAGAATTTAAAAACATTGCCACAGTGATTATTTTAAGAAGATTCAAATATGTTTTCTTGAATAAAATTTCTGATCTCTGTCATTGTAGCATAAAAATTTGTGGGCTGTTGGAATGCATCACTGGGGATCAAAAGAATTGTAAATTGGGATGGGACACCGTATTGAAAGGGAACCAGAAAATATATTTGATCAAAATGCTGTGACGGTGACTGTTTTGCGCATTCGTGCAGAAAAGGGAGCACATTTGTTTACATATTTGACTTGACATGTTTATATTTTTTCTAAGCATTTGGACACACTTCAGAACAAATGAATGTAGTATGAGAGATAAATAATAGAAATAATTAACATTTTAATTTAGCTGTCGATAACTACCTCCATCTGTCGATAACTGCCCCTGTCATTAACGCCACCAAAACAATGATTTCTCCCGCGATTTGTCACATTTACGCTGATTGCAGATGATAAAAAAGAGTTATGTTTCCCGACTTCTCCGAAATGCCATCATATAATAACTTACGCAAAACGGTAAACTCCAAAAATAAGTTTGAAGCTTAGACTGTCGATAACTGCCTCCATTGCTCTTTTAAATGTTAAAACGGCTTGCCATTACTACATGTAATATGGTAATACCACTGTCTTGTTCAAGTCTTATCTGTCATTTATAAATGTTATTCCTACTCAGTGTGCGTGTTGATGTTGTCCATCTTTTGTTATGGTTACTCCTCATTGTCTTGTGTTGGTGAGGAATGTGAAGTGATTGTTAAATGTAGCCCACATACAGCGCTGATGGGTCAAAACCAGCTGAGGTTATCATGAACGTTTACACAAGTGTCTGCAAACAAATACGCTGTTATTGATGTCTGTAGGTCATTATTGAAAAATTAAAATGATTACATAAGCACAGAACCTTTCTAAATTCCACCTCTAAACCCAATTTAACCATGATACACACAAGTTAGTATGAATGACGGGAATGGGTGCTCTTATAAGAGTTTGGGTACTTATTAGGTTGTTAATGTTATCTCATTATACAGTTATTGTAAAATACATGATAATTGTACTATGTGATATCAGGATCCCCAGCCCACTGCTCTGTGGTTTATTTGTATCTAAAGTAACCTCCCCTTAATTTTGGTTTGGATATATCTTTAGCACAGATAGGCAGGACACTTCCTTTAACAAGGTACTAAGCTCAGTTGATTGAAGTGAAAGAATACCAATCTGAAGTCTAGGGTTCTAGTCACGCTGAATTTTTAGGTTCAGAACACCGTTGCTGATTATATATTGATTATTTCATCAAATATTTATTTTTCATAATAGTCCCACAAGCTATTGTTTTTTCTTTACAGAAACGATTTATCAAAGCTTTAGTCATGCCAGAAAAACACTTTTAAGGTACTTTTTTTGGCTGTGGTTTACATGTGGATCCTTCAGTACGTTTTTTTTTTACTTCAATACGCTAATAAATGATTTAAATGCATATATTTCTGTCACACAGAGCTAACCATTCAATGTCTTGTCAACTTCAGATATAAGGAAACGTAAGCAGGAGCAAGATTTGGCTCTCACGATCATTGAAAAGAAGAGAGAGCTCCACTACCGATCCCGTTCCAGTCCCTACCCTGGCTGTTCAGTGACACGCTTCTTTGTGCCAGATGACATGGTGTTCTGGGAGGTATGTTGGTGTGGTAGACTGCCTTGTTATTATGTCTCCCCTTCAAATGAAGGGAGACATATTGTATTTGTACTGGTTCTTCTTTTTGTGGTTCTGGTTCTTTTAATATGATCTTGCCCGGGCCGTCACTTTTAAAGATATCTTGCATATCTTGAAACTTGTAAATCAAGGTCAAAGGTAAAAAAGTCTGATGGTTTTAAACATTTTAAGGCATACTCCAAGGTGATGCCAACGGTCCCTCACTGTGTTTAAACTTACTATGGAAGTACATGTATATGGTGGCATGCGACTATGGGGTCAGTTTTGAGGACTTCTGTAATGGTCCCCATTACAATTAGAACTTGCATTAATTGTTTATGTATGGATTCTATAATTTAACAGTAGGCAGTTCTTCTCATAATAAGGTCAAATAAGTGCTGAGTTAAAAATATTCTGATAAAACCCACAGATGATGTACAGTGCACTGTCGTTAGGTCACTGTGACCTCGTCACCGAGGTCAAATGTCAAATAAGTGTCAAGTATTCAGGAAAAACTTGTCCGGGCTGTAACTTTTAAACCATTAAAGGGGAGACATATGATTTGTTCTCTAGTTAAAATCTGAATAGGCATTGGATTTGTATTACAACTCTGTAAAATGTAGTCTGAAATATTGGGCTATTACTGCTAAAAAAAGGCAGAAACCTGACTTCAAACATGAAAACATCAAATTACCTCACTCTGGGTTGTGACAGCAATCTATTAAAGCTTTCTAAGAGTGTAGAATGAATAAAAAGTTAAAATAATACTATCGTAAATTGTTTCAAAGTGAATTTTTATACAGTAATTATCAGATATTTTAGAAATTGCTGATCAATCCACATATGACTTAAAAAACATGGATGTTTCATTTATAAATTGTGTGACCATGACTTACTTTCAGATACCGTTCCCAGACTACAACCCTGTGAAATATCTATCTCCTGAGGTCAAGGCGAATCCCTATTGGGCAGACAAAGAAGAACTTATAGATTTGTAAGTTGTTATTGGTAGCTGGTATATAATTGACTAGTATTCTAGGCTTGATGCAACTCATGCAACTGCAAATTGTATATTAAATCATAGGTTAATGCAAGAAAACAATAAATTTAGAATTATTTATATTCTCATCACAAAAAAGTTTGAATATATTTGTGAGACTAGACATCAATGCAATATGGAAATGATTTGGTGCATAGGTACTGGACTGAAAAATATATGATGTTTAACGACTACTTCTGACAATAAGCATACTTTATATACATCAAGTACTTTTAGTATGCCCTGCACCTGAGAAAACATGCTTGTATTCCTATACTATTCATCATTCTTATGTAAATTTCACAGGATATGATTAGTTTCTTTATCGAATACTTCAATATTATAGGCCTCCCAACAAGAGAGAAGGAAAGATCAAGTTTAACACATTTGACTACAGCTGCCTGGTTGACCGCACCAGCCATCTTGGTGATTACAAAACTATCAATGGCCTACCTCTAAACCCTTTTGGTCGGACTGGTATTGTTGGTCGGGGATTGCTTGGGAGATGGGGTCCAAACCATTGCGGTGACCCCATTGTGACTAGGTAAGGTTCACATCCTATAAAAACACATAACTCTTGTTATTGACAAATGTGTAGGACCTTGCATCAGAGATATGGATTCCCTATTAACACATGTAACCACGAGTCATTTCCTGAATAGCAAATACCAGAAACTGTTAGAAATTGTATGTTTTACGAACCTTGTTTTGCTGCAGTACAATATTAATCTGTTACGAATGTGGGGCTCTTTTTCAGATGGAAACGTGACAACAAAGGACAAATTATCAAGACTGGTGGCAAACCATTGTTGGAGTTTGTCAGCATACGGAGAACAGACAATCAGATGTGGTCCTTACCAGGGGTGAGAAATCTATTGTTAAACCTGTTCTTTAAAACAGTATTTTTGGTCCTTATACCTCCTCCCTTTAACAGTATTGGTGTTCCTTATACCTCCTCCCTATAACAGTATTGTTGGTCCTCATACCTCCTCCCTATAACATTATTAGTGGTACTAACCTTATACCTCCTCCCTATAACAGTATTGTTGGTCCTTATACCTCCTCCCTATAACATTATTAGTGGTACTAACCTTATACCTCCTCCCTATAACAGTATTGTTGGTCCTTATACCTCCTCCCTATAACATTATTAGTGGTACTAACCTTATACCTCCTCCCTATAACAGTATTGTTGGTCCTTATACCTCCTCCCTATAACATTATTAGTGGTACTAACCTTATACCTCCTCCCTATAACA
>NW_018407615.1:892004-933153 GCF_002113885.1 Mizuhopecten yessoensis
TCCTTATACCTCCTCCCTATAACAGTATCGTTGGTCCTTATACCTCCTCCCTATAACAGTATTGTTGGTCCTTATACCTCCTCCCTATTACAGTATTGTTTGTCCTTTGGTCCTTATACCTCCTCCCTATTACAGTATTGTTGGTCCTTATACCTCCTCCCTTTAACAGTATTGTTGGTCCTTATACCTCCTCCCTATAACAATATTGTATGTCCTTATACCTCCTCCCTATAACAGTATCGTTGGTCCTTATACCTCCTACCTATAACAGTATTGTTGGTCCTTATACCTCCTCCCTTTAACATTATTAGTGGTACTAACCTTATACCTCCTCCCTTTAACATTATTAGTGGTCCTTTTATGTCCTCTATAGCATGATTGTATAACAGTGTACAAGAATGATCATTTTATCAAAGCTTTAATGCTTATTGTTTCAGGGTATGTGTGAACCTGGCCAGCAGATACATGAATGCCTGAGAGCTGAATTCTCGGAAGAAGCTCTTGGCTCCCTCATAAATAATGAGGATCATAAAAAAGAGCTTAATACAAAGTTGGATAAGATGTTTAAAATTGGCAAAGAGGTAAGTATCCCATGCTATTGTGAATGATGTTTACATACAGATACACTTTGTTATTATCCCCTGCTCTACAAAGTCGGCAGAGGATATAGAAAATTGCAAAAAATGATCATCTGAAAACAGTCTACATTCTGTTGTGAGTATTGATGAAATGGCTTCATTTATTGCTCAGGTGTGGCGAGGGTATGCTGATGATCCTAGGAACACCGACAACGCTTGGCTGGAAACCTTGGTCTTTCATTACCATGATAACGACGGATCCATTCTCAATAACTTTGTCCTCAGGGTAAGCCTCAAGATACTCGTTTCTACTCTTGAAAATGTAACTAAGATATATATATATAAATAGGTAGTATGTCCTCTAATTTTCTTTATATATATATTTTTGTAACTTTTGTCAAATCAAAAGGACTGCCATGGAACAGCTCAGTTGTCTGTATGTCATTTGCAACCTTTACCTTTAAAACATTAATTCTACTTTAAATTTCAATAAGACTCATCAGTTTGGAAATATTTGATATCAAAGTTTTACTTTATGCACAAACAATGTATGAATTAAACGTGTCACAACATTTCAAGACCAACTGGTTCCATTTTCATAGCTTGACCAACTGGTTCCATTTTCATAGCTTGACCAACTGGTTCCATTTTCATAGCTTGACCAATGGGACCAGTTGGTCTTGAAATGTTGCTACATTTTTTTTTGTACGTGTCTTATACTTACATTGTTTGTGTATATAGTAAAACTTTGATATCAATTACTGTATGATTGATAAGAGTTCTGATATGTATCATCCTTAGGACTGGCTTATCCAATCTTGTTTAAAGGAAGAGTCAGGGGCATGACCGAGCAATAAGACTTAATACTGATGGAGGGATTGGTAGATTTTAACAAGATTTAGCATTTACAATCAGCAAAAGAAATTGAGTATTGCATAATAGAAGGCTGCATGTAATTTCATAGGATGGGGAATTTAATCCTACCAGGTAGATTTGAAGCCTGCCCCTCCTGAAGGACTTCACTGATTGTTACCGTATCATATTTTAGATAAATAAAGTTGGTTCAGTCACTGGGACTGGAGGGGCAGAGTATAAGTCGGGCCAAATAAATCACAAAATAGGACAATTTCCTCTTCATAACTCTACTTCTCTTAAACATTTGTATGGATTGCAACCATATTTGGAATGAAACATCACACATAAATTACACATGTTTTAGAGTATTGACAGATTCCATGATTGTTTACATATTCATGATATGTTTTTTGCATATCTGTGTTACAGGCTGGTGAGACAGTAGAATCTGCATCATGGAGCACAGCCGCCTCATCCCTTCAGCTCCATGGGGCCCACCTGTTTTATCTAAAGAAAGTTGTAGAGAAACTGGATGCAGCATTCTAAAAGGAATACAGTGAAAACCCGTCAACGTACAGTATAATGTGCTTAATGACCTATAGAAAGTGGCAGGAAAACAGAACTGTGTGGACTGATCACTGTGATACTGCTGGAAAGTGCACTACCTGATAGTGGGAAGTGTTGACGAATTTGTGGTAATATTCACCTATTTATGTTTAATTGATTATCTTATTCATGAACAATATTTTCTACATTCTGTTTGATATACTTACTGGTAAAGCCTTAGTTGTATTTCCAAATCTGTGTGTACTATTATTATGATGAAAGTGGATTTCTTATGAAAGAAATCATAATTTTGAAAATTGGGTAAATTGTGTAAAAAGCAAAAAAATAATTATGAAATTATCATGACAAGAAAACACTAATAACATTACAGTAATAAATATGTATTATCAATTCTGATATTATTTGTAATATTTCAGAATTTATAATGACAATTTTGTTTTGTAAATCAGGCTGTGACCTTATTATAGATACATGTATTCTCTTCATAGTGGTCACTCAGTCAAATGCACGCTCCTCAAGCTAATCGGGGGGAATTCAATATTATTATTTTTGCATAATATTGGAAAATTTTGCAAAAAAAAGAAACCTGATGTCTGTTAACTATTCTTTGTACATGGTTACTGATAATTATCAATAGGATATAGATTAAAATAAGACAATCATTAAACTAATAAATCTTGCTAGGCCATTATACATGAATTTCTTCGAGTTGATTATGTAACTTCAAGCCTGTCACTTTTTCATCATTTAAAATAAATCATATAATGTTAATACAGTTTGGATTTTAAAACACCCTCCTTCATAGCTGATGCAGACTGAAAACTGTAGAGGTCGGAATCGAGGTCTGCCATAAGTGTATTCTTTTTAAGACTAAGGGCAAATATAAAAAAATCAGCCATGGATTCTGTTATATTGTAAGAGTGTGAATGATAAAGAAGTTGACATTTTATTTCAACTTGGTTCATGGAAATATGCAAAACATTCCAACAATGTCTTGTGCACAGTCAGTTCAGGCAGAGACGTATACATTATATGTCATATGGGGCAAAGAAGTAATTCCAACAGTGTGTTTAAGTTTATAAAAGGTTGTCAAATTTTCGGAGCGATCCGCTCCTTTTTCAAGACACAGTGAAACAGAACAGTTACATGTACATATACATCATATTACAAGAAGATAGAACTGATATACTATAATTGAAAATATAGCTATTATATAAAACCAATAGTCCCCTCGGCTAAAGACAGCCGAAGGCAGCAATTAAGCTGAGAGCATCGCGAACAAGGAACGCTGATGTAGAGGACCTATTCTTGCGCAAGATGCACTATCACATAAAGTGAGTCAACAAGAGATATCAAAAACGTGGAACATGTCTGGTTCAGGCCTACACGGTATATATTATATGTAATATATACATCTCTGGTTCAGGACTACACGGTATGTATTATATGTAATATATGCATCTCTGGTTCAGGCCTACACAGTATATATTATATGTAATATATACATCTCTGGTTCAGGCCTACACACTATATAATATATGGAATATATACATCTCTGGTTCAGGACTACACGGTATGTATTATATGTAATATATGCATCTCTGGTTCAGGCCTACACAGTTTATATTATATGTAATATATACATCTCTGGTTCAGGCCTACACAGTATATATTATATATTATATGTAATATATACATCTCTGGTCAGGCCTTCACAGTATATATTATATGTAATATATACCTCTCTGGTTCAGGCCTACACGGTATATATTATATGTAATATATACATCTCTGGTACAGGCCTACACGGTATATATTATATGTAATATATACATCTCTAGTTCAGGCCCGTTAAATATATTTATATTGCTATGACATCTTTACCAGAAATTTTATGATCAAATCAATTGTAATGTGAGTAGACCAAATCGTGTTTCATGCTTTAGAATATGTTGGCTTGAACAATATTGGTTATTTATTTCTGCAACAATATTTTTCCATGACTTAATGGAACAGAGATATAATTTACCTCTATGTGGTTGGATTTGTTTATGGAGTTTCACCGAAGCGTTCTTTGATATTAAAACAACTTACAATGTTTACGATGTATTTCAGCAGAGATAGTGTGTATATAACTATGTCGTAATCAATATGAGTATTTACCTCATCAATTTACATAGACAATACCACACATGTTCATCTGATGTCTGAGATATCATGAGTGTATTGCCCGAGTGAAATATATCCATTCCAACAATAAATGAGATTTTATGCATTAATAACTTACCTACAAGGGTTTTTTAAATGAATTTTTCATTTTCTGTAAAATATTGCTCATCACTTGTTGCCATATTTACTTCCCAAAAATTTGAATAGAAACACAAAGGGGGGAAAAAAGACATCAAAGACGAAATTGTGACACCATAGCATAAAATGACACTAAAATATCTACAACTTATTCCTGTTGAGTTTGTTACTTTGACCCATGAACCATTGTATACCATAATCAGGATCTATGATTGTTCAATTTTCTGTATGTAATTATATTTTGCACAAATATGCATTAAGCCAAAATGTATAGTTCATTACTTACTATAAAACGCTTAATCAGTGTTATTTCTGAATAATTTTGAGTGCAATACCTCTGAAGCTTTTTTTGAATACCAAGATTATTTGTGACAGACAGGTGTTTCTTATAAGCAGATTACAGAAATGATGTTATTTGTGCATTTTGAAACATGACGTTTTTTAGTTGATTTTTAAGTTTTGAGAAATATCTTTATGAGGTTTTGTATTTTTATTCACAACCTGAATAATGCAACGTGTGTAATGCTATAGCCTGAATGACATTGATCATTGGTTTAATCATTTGTAGATATTATTGATCGGATTACCAGTGTATTAAAGTTGCTTTACACTTGAGGATTAAAAAATGTGGGAACAAACAATGCGCAACTGTGATATTTTTGACTGTACATATCATGAAATATTTGTAAATATATTGACATGTCGTAACTTGCTCATGGAATGAAGAATTTTTATAGTTAACAGTTTCTGGCTTTCCTTACAATGCTCAACACAATTTATATTGTAATCAATACACTAATTCCGTGAAATATGATGAAGTTGTTCTAATGCTATCTATATCTATTTGGGAGTGATAATGTGAAGCAAGTGTACACATGATAGGCTGTTCTTAAGGTAGGAGAGTATTTTTAACCGACCCGTCGGTCGGATAGAATTTTCCAACACAGCCGGAAATACGGATATCTCGGTCTATTATGCAAGAAAAAGATATCTCACACCGGTAAAAGTGTGTATACACCTGTCCAGGGTAAGAGAAATTATTATCCCAACCCTTTTAAAATGTTACTCCAATTCCTTAAAGCATGTAGCTAGTCCCAGCATCTAAAGCTTTGTAGTGTTAATCATTATTTATTCAAAAGGTAGCTTCCAGTACTGCTGTATTTTTCAACAGTATCTTTGATTTTAAGTGCTTTATACATGTTTATCTATTGTCTTTGAAGTTTTTATGTATACATGTATTATTGAATTTTACAAGATATGTCTGCAAGATATATATGTAGCCTAAATTTTTATCAAATCAGGTTTATCTAATGGCATCATGCCTGGACATGATTCCCTCTCTTTGTTATATGTCTAACACAAATAGATTAGTTAAGGTACTCTTTGGACCTTGTAAATGCATTTGTTTCGCTGTAAATTAGTGGTTTGATTAAGTTAAGTTTTGGTAACTTGTAAGACATGCAAACTGCCTAATGTACAATTTGGACAAGATAACGCATGTAATTTCATCCATTCTTACTTTTCTTTTTTATATTTTCCATTTTGGATTTTGTAAGGCATACAGTTTGTTTTAAATTGTTTATTAAGAAAAGGAAGAGACATTGAAAGACATGAGATTCTGTTCTAAATTATTTACTTAAAAATTGAAACTTGTCATCCAGCCTAAATTATTTGTTTAGTTGAGGTACATTTTGGACCACATAAGGCAGTAATTCCGTCCCAAATTATTGGTCTTGCCGAGGTACATTTTAGACCTAGTAAGACATATAATCCGTCCTAAGTAATTGGTTAGGTTTGAGGCACAGTTTGGACCATTAAGTCATGTGTTCACTCTTAAAATATTGTTTTGATTGAGGTACAGTTTAGACCTTCTTAGATAATATGTAATCCGTCCTAAGTTATTTGTTAGAACAGATACAGTTGGACCTTGTCACACATGTAATTCCGTCCTAAATTATTGATCAAGTTGAGCTACAGATTGGATCTTGTAAGACTTGTAATTTTTCCTGAATTATTTGGTTTACATATAGGTAGTTTGAACCATATAAGATCAAAAATGTTTACAAAAAGGATCAAGTAACAGATGACTGTATCTCACAATTCCCCATGATTTTTTTTTTATATTTTATGTAAATGCATTGTTTTTCATGTGTTTTAAATTTCAACTGCATGTAATATGAAACCCATTGGAATTGTATTTGTTCCTTAGAGACATACCCTGTTAAAAGTGTGATCTTGCCTTTTTGTGACATGCATATCTTTCTATGGAGACCAAATTTAATTGGTATCTGTTGTATAAATTATTTTATTTATCAATTTTTATTCAATTTCAATTAAGGTATGATATAATTTCAGTGACATATCACAAAGGTATTTTTTACTTGGACAGCTTTGTTTTGATTGATTGATTGAGTAAACTAACAATATGTACCTTCAATTTTCATTATGTTTCTGCTGTCATAATGTAGCTGTCATACATATTTTAAAACAGTTATAATGAAATGTATGCCACCTGGGTATTGTTGTAGATACCTTTTCCTTTTGAATTTGTGTTTTTTCTTTACGCTCTATCACTGGCTAAACTTTCACTTTGTGATGTAACAAACCTTTGACACAATTTGACTTGACTGTAGTTAAGTGTAAAAGTGAAAATATCATGATATTATTAAATCAAAAAATGTATAGTGTTTTAAAAAATAATGAATTGATCAGTTAAAAAACTGTGTGTTGATGCTACAAAGAACAAATCACTATAACCTGTAGGTACATTGTACCATAACTGTTTTAATTTTAATTTTATTACTATCTGTATCACATGTTGATTTTTGATACCAGTGCAGTGAAATTGTATCAATATACATTTTCTTGTCATGGCCTTAAATGGACTTCAAACGAAATGTTCATTAAACTTTTGTATCCAACATTTATATAATAGTTTGTTATTGATGCGGTTCTGTTTGTTACATTCTACTGGAAGTCTGTTTCCTATTGTATTGTTAGTGTGCTATGTGGGCCAGTATGTTCTGTCTGAAGCTAGTTTGGGAGGAGAGTAGAGCAACACCAGCTGTATAGAAGGGGCACAGGCATGGTAGATGAGCAAACCTGGTGTTTCTGGACGTCGAGAAGACAGCACTGTGTTTCGTGGTAATATGGATTGCCGAATTCGAACAGATTGTAGTCATTGGTATGACTTTGACCTAGGAGCGGTGATGCTACCAGGCCTATGAGAGAAAGAGTGCCAACTATGCAAAGCTTATGAAGCAGTACAGGGAGTGAGGGTACTCCAACAGTGTTAGAGGTTTATACGGCGAGACATTTTTGACAGACCCCCCAGTCGGCAAAATCATATCCGATAGAAAAAAGGCCGACCAGCGGCCTCTTATTACTTGGCTGTTTCCAGTAGAGGTCTGATGTAGAGGTTTCTAGGACTCCATGGCATTGCGCAACAAATGGAGAAAACATCACACTGGCTGTGGAATAAATGTGACGAGAATGACTGGAATCCTTCCATAAGTAGGCAGTGAGTTGATTGCCATTGTCGACCCACCAGTACGAGCTCAACGACATCCTGGGACAAGGGTTAAATGTCCGTAGGATGACGGACCTGGCTGATGTTTTCAGTGCATTTGCAGTACTCTACAGACTGTATCAGCACATACTTATGGGATACCAGTGACTTCCAGGAAACCAATGAAGATTGGTGATGCAGATAGACAGATAATACCAAGGAACAGACTGGTATCTGAACACTACAGGTTGGCAGCCCAACGTACAGTGCTCAAGAGAGGACACCATTCAACCAGCTGCACTATCCAAACAATGAGAAGGAAGCAGTCCGTAGTGTTAGGGACCTCTCCGTTTCGGTTTCATCAATCATAGGTAACCCATAAGGACACACCACGATCAGGTGTTCAAGCACAATCGGTACAGCTTGCACGGAGAGAACGGATGGGGTGACCAAAGACAAAACAACAACGATTGGAGAAGTTTGGAAGCCGATTTAAATACCATTCAAGTGTTGGTGTTAAATTGGAAGTTAGACAGGAAGGTTGAGGCTAAAGGAACTATCATCTACACCTTCTGCAAAGAGAAATTTAGAGTAGAATTTAGGAATGCTGTCATTCCGAATAGAAGGCAGACTAATATTCAACGGTTCATACAAGGACAAGTAACGTAGAGAAAACAGGGTTATGTCGAATACCAGACAACATCAGGGAGAAACTTGAAGGGCAAAGAAGGGTGTGTTCTTTATATAAAGGACTCCTACTTGTTTACCAAAAACCCACTAGGAAAGTTCAACTGCAGATATTAACCAACACCCGCGGGTCACGCAAATAGGTAAAGAGAGGGCCATTCTAATTGATGATTTATTTCTGTACATATCTATTTTCGGCTCATCGACAATTTTAGTCATGTAGGGCCCACCACTTGGGGACTCTCAACGGATAAAACCAGAAGAGCCCCCATACCTTCCCCTTGACATTAAAGAACCAACTTAAAAGGAGAATGTTATGGGATGAAGCGTGAAACGTCCAGAGACTGATGGCCTCAGACTGATGACTGATGGCCTCTGACTGATGACTGATGGCCTCAAACTGATGACTGATGACTGATGGCCTCTGACTGATGACTGATGGCCTCAGACTGATGACTGATGACTGATGGCCTCAGACTGTTGACTGATGGCCTCTGACTGATGACTGATGCCCTCAGACTGATGACTGATGGCCTCTGACTGATGACTGATGGCCTCAGACTGATGACTGATGGCTGATGTCTTTGGATGTACATGAATGGGATTGTTTTTTCCTCATTCATTGTCTTCTTTTCGTCGGTATGCCTAGCTCATTTCTTATAATTGTATTCAGTTGTTCAATATGTTCTGTCTAAAGCTCATTTATAATAATTGTGTTCTGTAGGTCGGTTTATTCTGACTGAAGCTCGTTTCCTATTGTTGATATGTTCTGTAGTTCGGTATGTTCTGTCTGAAGCTCGTTTCCTATTGGTAATGTGTTCTGTAGATCGGTATGTTCTGTTTTTACATTCTACTGGAAGTCTGTTTCCTATTGTATTGTTAGTGGGCTATGTGGGCCAGTATGTTCTGTCTGACGCTCGTTTCCTCTTGTTAATATGTTCTGTAGTTTTGTATGTTCTGTTTGTTCTGCTTGACGCTCGTTTTCTATTGATAATGTGTTCTGTAGATCGGTATGTTCTTTTTGACGCTCGTTTCCAATTGTTAATGTGTTCTTTAGTTCTGTATGTTCCTATTGTTAATATGTTCTATAGTTCTGTATGTTCCTATTGTTAATTTGTTCTGTAGTTCTGTAGGTCTGTGTGTTCTGTTTGACGCGCGTTTCCTATTGTTAATATGGTCTGTGGTTCTGTTTGTTCTGTTTGACTCTCGTTTCCTATTGTGAATGTGTTCTGTAGTTCAGTATGTTCTGTTTGACGCTCATTTCCTATTGATAATGTGTTCTGAAGTTCGGTATGTTCTGTCTGACGCTCGTTTCCTATTATTAATATGTTCTGTAGTTCAGTATGTTCTGTTTGACGCGCGTTTCCTATTGTTAATTTGTTCTGTAGTTCGGTAGGTTCTGGTGGACGTTCGTTTCCTATTGTTGATATGTTCTATAGTTCTGTATGTTCTGTATGACGCTCGTTTCCTCTTGTTAATATGTTCTGAAGTTCGGTATGTTCTGTCTGACGCTCGTTTCCTAATGTTAATGTGTTCTGAAGTTCGGTATGTTCTGTCTGACGCTCGTTTCCTAATGTTAATGTGTTCTGAAGTTCGGTATGTTCTGTTTGACGCGCGTTTCCTATTGTTAATGTGTTCTGTAGATCGGTATGTTCTGTTTTTACATTCTACTGGAAGTCTGTTTCCTATTGTATTGTTAGTGGGCTATGTGGGCCAGTATGTTCTGTCTGAAGCTCGTTTCCTATTGTAAATGTGTTCTGTAGTTCTGTGTGTTCGTTTTGACGCTCGTTTCCAATTGTTAATGTGTTCTTTAGTTCTGTATGTTCTTTTTGACGCTCGTTTCCTATTGTGAATTGTTAATATGTTCTATAGTTCTGTATGTTCTGCTTGACGCTCGTTTTCTATTGATAATGTGTTCTGTAGTTCTGTTTGTTCTGTTTGACTCTCGTTTCCTATTGTTAATATGGTCTGTGGTTCTGTTTGTTCTGTTCGACGCTCTTTTCCTATTGTTAATTTGTTCTGTAGTTCGGTATGTGCTGTTTGACGCTCGTATTCTATTGTTAATGTGTTCTGAAGTTCGGTATGTTCTGTTTGACGCTCGTTTCCTATTGTTAATGTGTTCTGTAGTTCTGTTTGTTCTGTTCGACGCTCGTTTCCTATTGTTAATTGTTAATATGTTCTGTAGTTCTGTATGTTCTGTTTGACGCCCGTTTCCTATTGTTAATATGTTCTGTAGTTCGGTATGTTCTGTTTGACGCTCGTTTTCTATTGTTAATGTGTTCTGTAGTTCAGTATGTTCTGTTTGACGCTCGTTTCCTGTTGTCAATATGTTCTGTAGTTCAGTATATTATGTTTGACGCTCGTTTCCTATTGTTAATGTTCTGTTTGACGCTCGTTTCCTATTATTAATGTGTTCTGTAGTTCTGTATGTTGTGTTTGACGCTCGTTTCCTATTGTTAATATGTTGTGTAGTTCTGTATGTTTTGTTGGACGCTCGTTTCCTATTGTTAATGTGTTCTGTAGTTCAGTATGTTCTGTTTGACGCTCGTTTTCTATTGTTAATATGTTCTGTAGTTCTGTGTGTTCTGTTTGACGCTCGTTTCCTATTATTAATGTGTTCTGTAGTTCTGTATGTTTTCTTTGACGCTCGTTTTCTATTGTTAATGTGTTCTGTAGTTCTGTGTGTTCTGTTTGACGCTCGTTTCTTATTGTTAATATGTTCTGTAGTTCTGTGTGTTCTGTTTGACGCTCGTTTCTTATTGTTAATATGTTCTGTAGTTCTGTTTGTTCTGTTTGTCGCTCGTTTCCTATTGTTGATATGTTCTGTAGTTCTGTATGTTCTGTTTGGCGCTCGTTTCCTATTGTTAATATATTCTGTAGTTCTGTATGTTCTGTTTGACTCTCGTTTCCTATTGTTAATGTGTTCTGTGTTCTGTTCGACGCTCGTTTCCTATTGTTAATGTGTTCTTTAGTTCAGTATGTTCTGTTTGACGCTCGTTTTCTATTGTCAATATGTTCTGTAGTTCAGTATATTATGTTTGACGCTCGTTTCCTATTGTTAATTTGTTCTGTAGTTCCGTATGTTCTGTCTGAAGCTCCTTTCCTCTTGTAAATGTGGTCTGTAGTTCCGTTTGTTCTGTTTGACGCTTGTTTTCTATTGTAAATGTGGGCTGTAGTTCCGTTTGTTCTGTTTGACGCTTGTTTTCTATTGTAAATGTGGTCTGTTCTGTTTGACGCTAGTTTCCTATTGTTAATGTGTTCTGTAGATCGGAATGTTCTGTTTGACGCTAGTTTCCTATTGTTAATGTGTTCTGTAGTTCTTTATGTTCTGTTTGAGGCTCGTTTCCTATTGTCAATATGTTCTGTAGTTCTGTATGTTCTGTTTGTTCTGTTTGACGCTCGTTTTCTATTGTTAATATGTTCTGTAGTTCGGTATGTTCTGTTTGACGATCGTTTCCTATTGTTAATGTGTTCTGTAGTTCCGTATGTTCTGTCTGAAGCTCGTTTCCTATTGTAAATGTCGTCTGTAGTTCCTTTTGTTCTGTTTGACGCTTGTTTTCTATTGTAAATGTGGGCTGTAGTTCCGTTTGTTCTGTTTGACGCTTGTTTTCTATTGTAAATGTGGGCTGTAGTTCCGTTTGTTCTGTTTGACGCTTGTTTTCTATTGTAAATGTGGTCTGTTCTGTTTGACGCTAGTTTCCTATTGTTAATGTGTTCTGTAGTTCAGTATGTTCTGTTTGACGCTCGTTTTCTATTGTCAATATGTTCTGTAGTTCAGTATATTCTGTTTGACGCTCGTTTCCTATTGTTGATATGTTCTGTAGTTCGGTATGTTCTGTTTGTCGCTCGTTTCCTATTGTTGATATGTTCTGTAGTTCTGTATGTTCTGTTTGACGCTAGTTTCCTATTGTTAATGTGTTCTGTAGTTCTGTCTGTTCTGTTTGACGCTCGTTTCCTATTATTAATGTGTTCTGTAGTTCTGTATGTTGTGTTTGACGCTCGTTTCCTATTGTTAATTTGTTCTGTAGTTCCGTATGTTCTGTCTGAAGCTCGTTTCCTATTGTAAATGTCGTCTGTAGTTCCTTTTGTTCTGTTTGACGCTTGTTTTCTATTGTAAATGTGGTCTGTTGTTCCGTTTGTTCTGTTTGACGCTTGTTTTCTATTGTAAATGTGGGCTGTAGTTCCGTTTGTTCTGTTTGACGCTTGTTTTCTATTGTAAATGTGGGCTGTAGTTCCGTTTGTTCTGTTTGACGCTTGTTTTCTATTGTAAATGTGGTCTGTAGTTCCTTTTTTTCTGTTTGACGCTTGTTTTCTATTGTAAATGTGGGCTGTAGTTCCGTTTGTTCTGTTTGACGCTTGTTTTCTATTGTAAATGTGGTCTGTTGTTCCGTTTGTTCTGTTTGACGCTTGTTTTCTATTGTAAATGTGGTCTGTTCTGTTTGACGCTAGTTTCCTATTGTTAATGTGTTCTGTAGTTCAGTATGTTCTGTTTGACGCTCGTTTTCTATTGTCAATATGTTCTGTAGTTCAGTATATTCTGTTTGACGCTCGTTTCCTATTGTGAATGTGTTCTGTAGTTCTGTATGTTCTGTTTGGCGCTCGTTTCCTATTGTTAATATATTCTGTAGTTCTGTATGTTCTGTTTGACGCCCGTTTCCTATTGTTAATATGTTCTGTAGTTCAGTATGTTCTGTTTGACGCTCGTTTCCTGTTGTCAATATGTTCTGTAGTTCAGTATATTATGTTTGACGCTCGTTTCCTATTGTTAATGTTCTGTTTGACGCTCGTTTCCTATTGTGAATGTGTTCTGTAGTTCTGTATGTTCTGTTTGGCGCTCGTTTCCTATTGTTAATATATTCTGTAGTTCTGTATGTTCTGTTTGACGCTCGTTTCCTGTTGTCAATATGTTCTGTAGTTCAGTATATTCTGTTTGACGCTCGTTTCCTATTGTCTATATGTTCTGTAGTTCATTATATTCTGTTTGACGCTCGTTTCCTATTGTGAATGTGTTCTGTAGTTCTGTATGTTCTGTTTGTTCTGTTTGACGCTCGTTTCCTATTATTAATGTGTTCTGTAGTTCTGTATGTTCTGTTTGTTCTGTTTGACGCTCGTTTTCTATTGTTAATATGTTCTGTAGTTCGGTATGTTCTGTTTGTCGCTCGTTTCCTATTGTTAATATGTTCTGTCGTTCGGTATGTTCTGTTTGACGCTCGTTTTCTATTGTCAATATGTTCTGTAGTTCAGTATATTCTGTTTGACGCTCGTTTCCTATTGTTAATGTGTTCTGTAGTTCCGTATGTTCTGTCTGAAGCTCGTTTCCTATTGTAAATGTGGTCTGTAGTTCCGTTTGTTCTGTTTGACGCTTGTTTTCTATTGTAAATGTGGTCTGTAGTTCCGTTTGTTCTGTTTGACGCTTGTTTTCTATTGTAAATGTGGTCTGTAGGTCCGTATGTTCTGTAATAAGCTCGTTTCCTGTTGTAAATGTAGTCTGTAGGTCTGTATTTTTCTGAAAGAAAACGCACCTTTTGGTATTTGTAACTTAAATAAAACCAGTTACATTGATTACAAAGTATTTCATTTACAAATATATGAACTTACGGAGACCTCTATCAATTATTTTCTTGTTGGAAATAGTGAAAACATATCAATATAGTTATTTTAACGCGTTAGCATTTAACATGTTAAAGTAGTACATAAAACGCGTTAAATTTATAATTAAATAATACATGTATTTTTGTCCATGAACGGCCTCACTGTTTTATTATGACTTAAAAAGTACTGAATAACAATTATAATATTAATTCAAAGTTCTTATATACTGCTTCATCACAACCTAGTTCGTAGGTCGTCTCAAAGCAGTTCACAAATTATTATCCGTGGTTATAGGGCCTTTGCAACCAGCCAATACCTTTTTCAACTCCTTGGGGAGCATACAGCCGGAGCTACCATTCGGCGCTAACAGCTAGCATTCAACAACTCTAGCACTGCCCAAACACGTACTCGATTACAGCTGAATAGACTGGAACAAGCGGAGTAAAGTATCTTACTCAAAGATACAACACAGTGCCGTGTCGTGACTCGAATCCGCAACCATTCGGTCACGAGCTCGGCGTCCTACCACTAGACTACCGGCAACTGTCCAATTGATCCTCGGTCCCATGTCTCGTTATCAAATTCCTAATAATCATCATCTTTAGAGGACCCCGTGGAAGATACGTTTTGATAAACAGGTTTTTATCCTCAATAAATCAAGTTTATTGTTATTACATGTATTATTATTATCTTCCTGGACGGGAGCTGACCCTAAGGGGTGCGCTGCTCCAGCGACATGGTGTACATGTCTCGAACCGCCAGTTAAAAATGTAAAAGTAATCAGACATTTCATGTGGATCACTATATGTGACTGCTACGAGTTGTTATACATAAAAAATGAGGTATACGGCAATGCAGGTCTGGTCGTAATGAGGACTAGAAGGATCCCACTGAAGGGGCAGTCTTAAGGGGCAGTCTTGTTGCTGGTAGATGTCAGTTTTGATCGGGATTTGTTTCAAGCTGCCGTTGGTGACTCCACGGGTTCTTGTATCTGTCTGCCTGATCTTATGGCTGAACTCTACTTCAACAACTTTGTTGATGATCTTGTTTAACAACGTTGCCCCTGCCCTTAATTCTTACTGCGAGGGGTTTCCGACTCAGATGGCGAAGTATAACCGTCATGCTTCCTTCATCTCTTGAGTACGTATGTGTTGTAAATCTTGTAGCCTGCTTTTCGACTCTCTCCGTCGTCTCGATATGCTGAGCTTGATAGGGGTCCAATACTGCTCCAGCGTATCATATTATAGGACGAACTACAGCGGTATATCTGGGCAGGCTCGCGGAGGGCGTTGAGATCACTTGCAGCTTGACGCTGTCTCTGGCAGAATGCATTTGTCGGTAGATGATGCAGTCATCTGCAAATAACCGGATGTTGGATTTCACTACCTCCGGCAGGTCGTTTATATACAGCAGAAACAGCAAGGGGCCGGTCACAGTGCCCTGGAGTACTCCTGATAGTACGTCTGCTTCTGATGTGCTCTCTTCACCGTTAACTCGTTGTTTCCTGTTGTATATACAGTTCCTATCCCATTGATGTATGTTCCCTCGGATCCCATACAGATATGGAGCTTGTGGAGGTGACGTCGGTGTGGGACCTTGTCAAAGGCCTCGGAGAAGTCCAGAAGAACGATATCTGTCTGTTTTCTACTCGCAATACCCTCGACCCGTTCGTCTATGGTCTTTAATTTACAACAACTGGGTTTCGCATGACCGCCTTCTCCGAAATCAGTGCTTGGTATCAGACAAAATCCGTTCTTCGCCCAGATGTTCCATGATGAAGCTATGTAGGATGTGTTCGATTAGCTTGGAACACACATCAAAGTCAGTGACACAGGTCTGTATCGCAGCGCTGGACCGGTCACCTTCTTAAAAACTGGAACGACATGTGCTAGTTTCCATGCATCGGGCACAGCGACTGAGTCGAGTGATGACTGGATTCCTCCTGTAGCTCCTTGAGTAGCCTTGCTGGTATGGAGTCTGGTCCTCAAGCCTTGTAAGCCTTGTGAGACTGAAGTCCTCCCAGGAGCTTCACTTCTCCTCGCTCTGTTACCACAATGTCCAACATGTCCGGATGTTGATGTTGACCCAGGGATGGCATAGTGGTCAAGTTATATATTTCCACTGGTAAAACAGAGCTAAAATGGGAAGTTAGGATTTCGGACCTAGTTCCGGCATCGCTGTAAATCAGGCCATCTCTCTTCTTCAAGGGTACAATTCCAGAAGACTCATGTCTTTTACTCTTGATAAAGGACCAGAATCGTTTCGGGTTCTGCCTACAGTCTGAACTGATGATGTTGTAAGCATACTGGTTGTTATGTGGGCAGATCTGACCTTCCTCGTTGCCTCAGTCTTCATTACTAACATGATAAAAAGGGTGTCACAAAAAAACACATCTCAGGCTGTGTTTCAAGATTACCCTGGGTTATATGTATATCTAAAAAACAGGGACATGTGCCGTACATGCTATACCCAGGGTAATCTTGTATAATCCGTATATTATTATGTAAACGTGCTACTTCTCAATGTTATCACTTTATAATGGTCATTGAGAGCATGCAAATCAAATCCTAGGCCGTTTTCGTTTAAACGGTTGAACCGGTCGGACCACCGTTGTTCGTTTATTAAATAAGGTCGGACCTAGTAATCTGAGTCTGCTTTCAGGCAACCCTTGACAATGCCTTGCAAGGCCTGCATAAACATGTGAAGATCCGCTAACATTTATATCCGAAATTGTTACATTTACAAACGGACAACCCGGTTGTTCCACATAAACGAACAGGCCCCTAGTCACACCTCGTGGTGCCAGCTGGAAATACTTTGTTTCAAATATGTTTGATGTAAAGTAGCTGACGCGACAGGGTGCTTGTTAATTGTTTATATCATGTTAGAAGTTGTATAAGTATTACTATTTTACATTTTAAACGTTAGAACATGTACATGTGCAGTTTATAAAGAACAACATTACTAAGGTAATGAAATGAAAATGATAATATGCAGTATATTCCGGATATTAGAGAAAGATAAGTTTTTTTTAACTTTTAACATGATATTTATGACTTAAAGAAACAAATATTTTTTAGGGCGAAACAACTTAGGGCGAACAGGATTTGGGGCGAAAGAACCCTTAGGGCGAACGGGATTTTGGGCGAAACAACCCGTTACCATCATACATATATGTAGATATAGAGTAATAGGAATATTCAATGGGTTTCATCATTTGGGTTGAGTGTTGATCTGATTTGCCCCATAGGCTGCACATCGGGTTATATATATATAATTACGCGTAAGGACAAAATCTCTTTGTCAACACATAACAGAGTAGTCCGAATTATTCTGACGTTTTATCGACTTTTTTCATATCGGTCTGTCGTTATTCGACGACAGACCGATATGAAAAAAAGTCAATAAAACGTCAGAATAATTCGGACAAATAACAGAGGCACCTTCTCAGGCTCCAGCGTTGATCCTTCATATGTGAACAACAAGTAAAATACTTAACACAAATCAACATTTTGTCTGCATTAGGCCTACACCTCAATATTCTCAGATCCTAAGCCATTTCTTATAAGAGACTTTTTTTGGATATAGCATTAACAACACTCCATACCGGAAGAGCAATTTATAACGATATTTCATAGTCATCTTTGATTTATCCATGTTTTAGTACTTGCCAAGCGTCCGAATGATTAAGAATGAAAAAGCGTCTGATCAAAAAGTAAATATCATTAAAAAACAACATGAAATCGGCTAATAGCAGATTTGCTGCTGTAGAACTAACAGATTTAGAGAAACTGGTTGACAAAAAGGATTCAAAACACACTCAAAGATCTGTGAAGAGAAGTGTAAGTTTGTTTCGGGAATTTCTTGATGAAAATAACAAAGACTTTGAGTCACTGGACAAAGTAACTTTGAATGAAAAGCTGAGGTTGTTTTATGCTTCTGTCAGAAATAAAAAGGGCGAGAATTTAAAAGCAACCACACTACAGTCGTTAAAATATGGACTGTCAAGACATCTAAAAAACAAATGTAAAATTGATGTCATCACTGATGCTCATTTCCGAACGAGTCAAGAGGTATATAAAGCTGTTGTATCAGACTTGAAGAAGAAGGGATTTGGCTGCACACGACATATAAAATCTATTACAGAGGAGGATTTGAAGAAACTTTACAATAACAAGACGATATTCAATGTCAATACACCATATGGTCTCCAAAAGAAAGTTTGGTTCGAATTAATGTTTTATCTATGCAGGGATCGTGAAGTTGTCAGAGAAATGAATAAGTCAACATTTGCCATCGGAACAGATTCTAATGGATTACAGTTCGTATATCCTACTAAAAATGAACATGAGACAGACCTGGCACATCAGTAAGTTCTTTTGTTTCAAAGTGAAAAAATCAACCTGTATTGCTAAACATTGTGTACATTCATGTATTTCATGAAATCCAAGTCAGCATACCTTAAACAAGGATGACTCGATGAAAGTACCAACTACAAAATGCTGTTCATGTGTTGTTTCAAGTATGTTGAAAAATATATTTTAAAGGGTGAAAATATTTATTCTATTAAAAGTATTTATGCATAATTATAGTTGTGTATGTCTTATACAGTCACCTACAAGTCTTTGTTAGTCTTCTACTACCAGGCATAAAAGTTAATTTTACCAAAGCAAAAAACTATATTGTGCTGTAAAATAGATAATAGAATGTGATCAATGTTTGAAATTAGGTGGCTGTTATATATATATGACACAGTGCTCCTAAAATGTGATGCATATAAAGTGATGATTAATCATGTAAACATTATTACATGAAAACTTAGAGAATTATTGAACTTGAAATTGCTATGGTTTAAGGTAATCAACTGTTTGAAGATATTCCAGATATTTGTATGTTGTGAAGGACATTAGTCAACAATATTCAGTATTGATATACAGATTATTTCCTCTTCTTCTTGGTACCATGATTAAGATAAGTGTGAAAGATGAAAGCAGTAACATTTTAATCATCAACAATATATAACATGAGTGATGATATTCATATGTTTTGTTAGAGGTGAGTGTGAAAATACTCGGGGTGAACTAGATTTTGGGCAAAACAGCCGAGTGCAAACAGAATTTAGGGCAAAACAACCCAGATTCCTAAACTTGCTAGTTGTCTATTTAAAGACTGTTTTTCAAACAAGATTTAGGAAGAAATTACCAGGATTCATTTTTAATGAAAAGAAATGAAAGTAAAAGTTTTGTGTTTGCAGTTATGATGGTAAGCCAGACAGTACTGTAGAAGAACGTAAAATGTATGCTCGTCCTGGTGACCCGATGTGTCCTGTTGAGTCCTTCAAGAAATACCTCCAAAAGATTCATCCAGATCTACAGGATTTGTGGCAGAGACCTTTAGAATCCTTTGATAGAAGCGGAAATGAGTGGTACTTCAAGTCACCACTTGGGAAAAATTCGCTAAGTTGTTTCATGACAGACCTCTCTAAATTGAGTGGTCTATCATGTGTTTACACCAACTATTCCATTCGTTTGACACCAATTAAAGCCATGGAAAATGCAGGGTTAGTACCAAAGTATATCAAGCCAGAACCCGACTACATGATGGATCATGAATCTAGATCTACACAACCTGATCATGACTACGTGGAGGAGCACCCGTCTAGCTCTACGCAACATGACTTCGTGATAGATCACCAGTCTAGATCTGTGCAACCCGAATTTATGAGTGAACACCCATCTAGGTTGACACAACCTGACTTCATAGAAGATCAACAGTCTAGATGTGCACAACCTGAATTTGTGAGAGAGCACCCATTTAGGTCGACACAACCAGACTACATAGAAGATCACCAGTCTAGATCTCCCATCAGCAGCTATACATGTAATAAGGGTAAACGAAGTGAAGGTAAGAAACATTACGGACTGAATTAATTGCAATGTTATAATTAGCTCAATTGGCTGAAACAGCTGTGTGCACTTCAGGGCCCCAAAAATATGTATGTTTAAGGTATTTTGACCAACCCTAGCTTTTACCTCTGACCCTTCCAATTTTGTTTTCCCGAATTGAAATCCCATATTATTATTTAAGGAACCTAAAAATATAATGAAAAATGAATAAAATGTGGTCTGAATAACTACATGTTTGGTGATTTTTGCAATTTCTTGAATTGTACCCACCCCACTCCCTCAAAACAAAGCTGGAAATAAAAAGAAATTCCAAGTGACCAAAGCTACTTTTTGTTACCAGAAACATACCTTTTTCATGGGCCTACGCAACTTTGCAGATTTATGCAGAGTACACACAATTTTTCTGTATAAACCATATAACCCCTAAAGTAATCCTGGTTATTTCTGATATTGTCATTTCATCAATCTTACATTCAAGTGAAATCCAAAGGAAATTATCAACAATTCAAAACCTATGAAAAGCTTTTTGTTTTGTTCTTCATATTTTTTCAGGCACACAATGTGATCCAGACCCACTTTTCAGCGAAAACCAACGGCTGCTAAAAGAGATTCAAGACCTTAAACAAGAACTGTATCTGTACAAAATACAACATCTCAAGAAGGAACCACCTTAATAAGTAACACTTTATTATATCAAACTGAATTTAAGCATCACCAAACCAAACAAAATATGTTTTTATCTCGCCTCTTCTGAAAATAGCAGAGCTTATATATATAGTCTCTGGCGTCATCATCCTGTTTCAATTTAAAGTTTTTGAGCTAGCTTTTTCAAGTAGTGCTAGATCACTACTGTCAAGAGCCTGTTTACTATATTAAAAAGTTGAGGCATTAGCAATGTACGAACTGGTTTTTTCATATTTTGGAGGCTAAAAAAGCTGAAGTGGACTTGGTTAAAATTTTGAGCAATTGTTTTGTGCAGTATAAGATCACCACACTCAATATGTGGTCAACTTTATTAAGATTGTACGAACACATTTATATGGAGTGTAAACAATTTGCTGAATCCTATTTTTGTTGGGCCATAATAGCTTAATTAGACTTTGTTAAAGTTTTTGAGCAGGCTTTAGCCTAGGTTCAATATTTTGAAGTCGTTTTCTGCAATGTTATATCACCACACCCAATAGGCTGTTGACCACTGTTGGATACTTTAAAATTGCCATCATGCTGTGAAAACCATATCTAGTTGAAATGGTAACGAAAGATTCCCACTAAGTCACATTTATAATTTATTCTTTCTCCATCCTTCCTGAAATAGTATAAAAGAAATACACTGGGACAACATTTCCTTGACTGCGGTCAGAGATTAAAAGATTGGTCTTGGTCACAGTGACCTACTTTTGGTTCAGGACACTCCACTTTTCCAACAAACTAAGTATATTGATTCTACATGAAAAAGTAAAAAGTAAATGTAGTTTTTCTTGGGTCAGATGTCAATGTTAAGGTTGCAGTACTATATATATAGCTAGTACCATAGAAAGTCCAAGATTTTTCTGATACTGGAAATACAACTAAACATGTACATGCATAAGGTTCCTGTGTTCTATAAATATGGATTCCTGTAGTGTGTTAGTTTGTTTAATTTTACTAAATTTACGATATTTTTCTGTTAGAAGAATTTATATCTCATAAATATATTATTTAATTATTGTGGTAGTTTTATCTTTCAGCTGGAGGTCCAAGGCCAAAACACAATGGTGGGGGACTGGAGCATCTCTGCTTCACATGTCTTAACAAGAAGCTGAATCAGCTGTTCTAAAATCTAAAGGATGGTGTGTATAAACTAATGTTTATATTACTGCACCATGCCTACCCAGATCAGCTAGCTTGAAGTATGTAATAGAACTTCATTATTCAACATTCCAAGTCACTAATGCTGCTCATTGACACTGGGACGCAGCAATTTGTTACTCTCAATTACAGGAGTTATCCTAGCTGTGTAAGTAGAGTACAAGAATTAACAAGAGATGACCCTTTGAAACAAGGGTCATGATTGTGTTACTTGCAGTAATTTTTACAAGAGATGACATTTTGACACCAGTGTCATTTATGTGTTCCAATAAGTTTTGTATCTGTGCAAGATATTTTGTGTCAGGATTAAAAGAGATAACACTTGAACACCAGGGTCATGAATATGTCACCTACAATAATTTTTGTTGGTGTGTGGAGTATGATCATGAGGATTTACAAAAGATATGAGATTTGCAAGACATGACACTTCAAAACAACGGTCATGTTTATGTCACCTACAGCAATTACTATAGCTGTGTTGAATAATTAAGAGGATTTACAAGAGATTGCTCTTGAAACAAGGGTCATGTATGCGTTCCAATAATTATTGTAGAACTATGTGTTGTAAGGATTACAGGAGTGACACTCAGACAGCAGATTAATATTTATGTTGTTTACTGTATATTATTACATTAATGTTGTTATTGATGTACACGTACATTCATATGTTTATTTTACTATGTGCAATTACTTGTCAGATTATTATTAATGAATAAACAGTAACACAAGGTATGCTGTTGTCCATCTTAACTTGTTCAGAACCACTTCCTTATTTAACAACTTTATGATATTTGATACACATATGAACCATTAAAAGAAAATATGCCTATGGTACTTTTGAAACCCATGTACATCAAGGCATCCTCGATACTCCATGGGGTTTATGCTCACTTACTCCCTGTACCCCTGGAATATACGCCATAGCAAAATCAAGGGCGTAGTGTGTCACCCTGTTGATGAGATGAGAAGACTAGTTTGATCTGTTGATGTACATAAAAAGAATGTCGCGGTCGCGTAACAGCAAAATTGACTGGCTTTGAAGTCCGGTGTCGCTACTCTGTAATCTTCAAGGAACAGGTATCAGACTAGCGGTTGGTCAAGTTTTTTTTAACCGATACCAAGCAAATAGCTAGCAGTGTGCCTTCAATTTTGCTATAACATATTCCAGGGGTGGAGAAAGCTCGACAATGACCTTAAGGTTAAGTTCGCAGATTGAGGTTAAAGAACGAAAGTGCTTTTTACCCATAGCAGATCATCTTTATCACTTCTGATTTATAAAATCTCATCCACTCAAGACATATAAATTATAACCATGTCATGTGCCATAGGCCATTTTCAAGGTCCAGAAGGCCATATGATATTATGCTGTGGTATTACATCTGTTCGTCTGTTCGTCATCTTTTTCAGTTAAAAATCTCTCATTGGATTATTATCATTTGGTGTCTTGCTATACTGAATCCAAACATTATATTTATTCTGGCTCTTGTATCTTGGAACGAATCTGAGAATGGACGAAGTATTGGGAGTGCCGATACACATATATTTCATTATCTCCATCATCACTAAGATGTTCACTGATATAGCTGGTAGGTGCCGCACGTTATAGTCTTCAACTATTCCAAATTGAGCTCTGAAAAAGTGAATGGAGATGCATCCATGTGGATTTGTTTCCTTTCAAATTAAAATTGTTAAAACAAAGACAACATTTTCAACTTCCAAACGTTCTGTTTCAGATTCTCTTTCGCGCAGATACCTTCTGTAGCACTTCGGCTCTCCAGCTCAAGGTCGGTGACAGAACTATTAGTTTATAACTGAAGATGCATGGAATAGTTTGGTGCATTCACTTGTTACCTCTCGGTTGGATTATGGTAACCCCCTGCTCTGTGGTATATCTGACAAACTAACTAGTCGTCTGCAGGGGGTCCAGAACACTGCAGCACGGCTGGTTACTTGTACTCAAAAGAGAGAGCACATCACACCTGTGCTATATTCATTGCACTGGTTACCTGTACGATACAGGTCGCAGTCCAAATTTTGGTGTACACATACAAGGCACTGAATGGAACAGCTCCTCAGTACCTACAGGAGCTTGTTACCCTGTATCAGCTGTCACGATCAATGCGTTCAGAGTCAGAATCATTGTTGTGTGTCCCAAAATCTCGTACTGTCACCTAAGGAAACCGGTGTTTTGGGAGGGTTTCGGCCAAGATGTGGAATAGCTTACCATCTGCTATTAGAAAGTCAAATACCCTGGCCAAATTCAAGAGGGACATCAAAACTCACCTCTTCACGTCTGCATTTTAGGGTCTATGCATATATATATACGTCATGTAAATACCACCCCTTATTTGTTCAATTATGTGCACATTGCTTGTTTACGCTCGTCTGGTGGACGCCAAGTAAGCGTCTTAAGCCCTCAACTTTTGGGGTACATGGTACTTTCTAATGCGAAATTAATACTTTCCACCACCCTTTTTTGGACTGTATTTTTGCATTCATATTTGAACTAACACCACTTCTTCATGCTGTGATATTTTTTTGGGGTACACAAGAATAATAAGAATGAATAATCCTGTATTTTACATTGAAACCTTCACAAAATGTTCGATTAACCTGACTTTCTGGATGATAAATTTATACAATGTATATTATTTCAGCATCACATGAGAGAAAATGTTCGTACCCAAGCATAATCATGCAAAAATATAGAGAGAAAAAAATCAGGAAAAAATACTTCAGACTAATATTCCATTTTCGACCCCTATGCTGTAATTTGGTTAATTAATCATCTAAATAATAAGTCAAATTATTTAAAGTCATAACTCCAGATGTATAAGGTATTGAAAAAATAAATAAATAAATCGTGTAGTACTTCTGAAACGAAAGTTACGAGGGGGCATATGTACATTGTATCTGGAAATAGTCCCTTTCAAAAAAATCCACAATTTACGAGAAATAGTGATAACAAACTAAGTCATCACTGGGCTAAACCTTAATAGAAAACTTAATCGGTCGAATTCAAAGATGGCCACTTGACATCCATATCTTGTTAATTGAAATAAGCATTAAGAACCAAGGGAAATCCACAGATGAGAAACGTCTGTCGAGTACTTCATGAGAAATATGACAATGATATATTCAAGTTGCCAAAAATCTAAAATGTGCTTCCTACAATTCATTGGATTCTTCTGACCAGCCTTAAAATGTAGCATGCACAATACGATAAATAAAATAACTCATGTGAAAATACTGACAATGTAAAATTTAAGAAAGATCTGGTCAATACTTCCTAAGAAATAGCGATACAAATCTCAACCTGTCAAAATTCAAGACGACCACTAGCGGCTATCTTGTTTTTCCCTGGTCAGTCCGAAAATGAAATATGGATGACTACGAACCAACGACTACATATCAAATTTAAGAAATACCCGTTATGTACTTTTGGATAATAGCACTAACAATATCTTCATCAGATGGTGTGCTGCAAGGGCAAACCGCACTATGGATAATGAATTGAAAATAATCTAAAGATATATGTGGCCTTCACAACTGACGACAAGAGCTTGTCCAAACCCTCGCAGCGTCTCCTCCCATCGTTGAAATCTACACACAATTTAGAATCGTCAGTAAAGGGAACTTGACAAAACTCGGAGGACGCAGTTGCCAGTGAACATGGTTTCTGCAACCCCACAAAAGAAAAACAAAACAAAAAACCCAATAAAAACCAGCAGCAACAACAACATCGATTCGTCAAGTTAATATTTTGTTTTACACCAGAAGAAACTGCGATTCCTCTTAGTCTGTAAAACAAGATAGCTCAGACACGACTAACCCAAGTTCATCTCGCCCTAACACCAGACTAAGACATGCAGTCTAGCCGACACCAGTCAGATACCTGACAAAATGTCTTATTCTGATGTCAGGGTCAGACGGAACTGGGACAATGTCATGACGGGCTGTCGTAGACATCTTCGCCGCTGGCAGATAGAACGTTCAGGAGCGCTCCAGTCACATCCTCTATCACAAAACTTATCGCAGAGTTAAGGGTCTCGGTAGCTTCCTGGTAGGATTATGTCTCTTCGCCATACTTTTCTTGAGTTTTTTTTTATAACTTCAGCCAATTTATATTATTATTATTATATTCTGGCACATAATTTGGTCGCCTCATGGTTGCTGTAGCCTCATTCCGATTGATGTTCTCGGTAGTTTTGACAATGGAAGTACATCGTATTTTTTTGTGTTTCCTGCTAACTGATTCTAGAGTCCTATGGTCAAGTGGCCTGGTCTCCCGAAATTTCCTCAAAATTAATTAACTGGTACATGATTGTATATTTTATCTAAAAAGGTGTAAACAAAACAGTCCAAAGTTACATTCATATTGACAAGTTGTCAAATTTTGACAAATCAGCTTGTGCCAAATCCTATTTTATCCTGTGTATAGTTGCTAGCCCCTATGAAAGTTTCTAGTTTGTTGCATATTTGGCATCTCGCTTTCACCCTGTCATAACTAGAAATTGTTATATTTGTTCATAAAAAACATGTATATGTACCATCCCTTCCAGAGCAACTAATTACACACCTTAAAAGTTACCTAAGCCATTAGATCGGAGCAATTGTTGTTTCCTGATTAATGCAAGCTGACAAAACTTGTGTCATTGTTGTTAAGTTTATTCCAAAAACACCAGGAATAAAATCCATCTGACAAAACTAAACTGACATGGGGAAACTGGGGTGAGAAAACATGACGGATGAGAAACGTGTCGCCTATGTCCATATGTAAAATCGTGTTGTGAACGCAGCGATTTAAGCACGATTACGGTGAGAAATCGTGGCGTAGCACACAGGGACCTGAATTTCTTTTACAGTTATTTTTTTACTTAAACTAAGGTGTTCAGAGTAAGATTACATGTTTTAGGGGTTTAGGACGACTTTCGGTAAAGATGCCACCCTAATAATTATATATACGAGGAGGGAGGAAACCACTAGATGTCAGTCGAAAATTTGACCCCACCTACGTTAACATTCTTGCATCAAAAACCACATTTCTAGTTGATGTTCGAAATAATGCTTAGTAGTCTACTGTTGGAAAGATCGATAATTTGTATTTTATAAACCTCCTATATGCACGTAAAATGTATTCTCCTTCTGCGGACATGATCTCCGTTTCCTCCAAATATTCATGATGTTGACGTCAGCTTCGTGCTTAAAACAATTTTGGTATTATTTTTTTTTTACATATTTAGTGTAACTGAAGCACGTTTGATTTTGGACTCCAAAATGGTGAAAATAACTAATAATATTGGGACAAAAAGGGAGCACACGGATCCCCCTTTTATATGGCTGTTTTAGAAAGAGAATTTTCTTTTGGTCCACTAAATATTAAAAAAACCCAGAACATTTTATAACATATAACAAGCGTTAAATTTGCAAAAATAGTGAAAAAATACGAAAGACAATTGAGCTCATTTTTGTAGGAGAAAAACAATAACGCGAAATAACGCGAAACTAAAATTTCGCGAAATAACGCGAAACTATCGCGTTATAACGCGAAACTAACCTGTAATGATGCAAAACTAATGCGTAATAACGCGAAACTAACGCGAAAAACGCGAAGGATACTATATAAACAAGTTGCTAATGCAACTTTTTAACACAAATCTGGAATACCCACACCATAACCGGTGGATTAGATATACGCGGTGGAAATAGACCAAGTATGACGTTCACACTACCAGAACGTTATAACAAGCAACACTGCCTTTGTAGATGAAAATGAAATACATTTTTGCGCTAAAGAAACTACCTCCAAGTCAGAATTTGCATGTGATGAAATTGTTAGAGACTTTTGCCTTTTGCTGATGGAAGAAAATGGATGTTTTTCCTGATGACGCCGAGGACGCGAAAAAATTATATATCCGTCTAAGGGAATTAATGTTATCACTTCTGTGATACACGATGTACACACAAGTATGTTTAATTTCTGCTAGATGGAACTTTCGATCTTCATTTGAGAAAAAAAAAATGTGACAAAAACTTTTTCAATGTACTTTTTGGGTTTTTATATCCTCGTGTGTTTATTGGTCTTGATCTTGTTTTATATGATGCATAAATGTTGTAATGATGTAACCAATGAACATTTAGGAATAATAAAATCAACAACAATATTTTTTCTCTCCATAAATCTGTGTTTTTATTAACAAGAGGTCCAGGGGCCTAGATGCTCACCATGGCTATATTTTGCCGCAAAACCATTACATCTGTGGTCCTTGACATTATATTAATTTACAATGTAGCACTGAATTTATATTATGCTAATCCATTGGCGTGATCCATTGTTTGCCCCCACGGACTTCATTAAAACAAATAACTATCAACCTTCATAAGACACCATTATGCAAAAAAATCAAACCCCTGGCCTTTTAATGTCAATGCTAACATACTGTGTTGAACTTTAACTTTTTGGCGTGACTCCATTTACGACCCAAGAAAACTTCACTTTCGCAACATTGAATCTACATCCATAGGCCAGTCATGTATGGAATACCAAGTTCCTGTTACATATGGTTCTTTAGAAAACAATATTTAATATAACAATACTTTTATCCTGCGTTGACATTCAAAACTCTGGTGTGGCACCATTCAGAACTCTAGGGACTTCGTATCACGCAACAACTTTTCATCTTAACCTCCTTGTACACCACGTAGGTTACATTTCACATCATTGGCTGATATGAATCTTCTCCAAAAGACATTAATTGTTACCACAAAATGTATGGTTTGTTGAAGTTTGTCCCTATGCGTGGTCCGAATTAAAACACAGGTAATCCATTTGAACAGATCGTAGTCTACAACAGTATGGCATCATGTATGTAAAAAAGTAAAGTGAAGTTTTGTTTAACAGCACATCAACACAAAAGGTAATTTAGTGCTGACCATGGCTATTGTAGAGGCCCAATCTATGGCTCAGGGGACTGTGTGTTAATCAAGTAGTAGCACTTATACACGTGGTCTTCTTCATCCATGGTTCAACTGATACTATGCAAACGTAAAACAACTTTTTATAACAAATTTCGCGTTATAACGCGTTACCTTCGCGTTATATTGCGATAGTTTTGCGTTATTAAGCGTTAGTTTCGTGTTTTTAGCGAAAGTTTCGCGTTATTACGCGTTCCCTTTTGCGCTACTACGCGTAAGTTTCGCGTTATTTCGCGAGAGTTTCGCGTTATTACGCGTTAGTTTCGCATTATTACGCGAAAGTTTCACGTTATTCAGCGGTTTTTTTCTCCTTCTATAACTTTAATTAAATTGCCTTTTTTAGTTAAAAGAATAAGTTGAAGAAATTTTAATTCCACAATTTAAATGAAAATCTATTTTTGTCAATTCTGCAAACATTTATACATATCTGATAACACAGTTGGAGGAGATTGTATGAATTTGTCCTGCAAATGGCCAAAACAGAAAAATTCACTTAAAATCACATTATGTCAAATTGGTATCTTTGACCGATCATGCATTTGTAGCACAAAATAAAGCACATGGACACATACTTTTTTGGCATTTCTGCTGTGCCAATTCCCCTTTCAAAAAATGCATATAAGAAAAAAAAGTTTAATAGGCCTACAGTACAGACATTTTTTGACTTCTCAAAGGTGTACATCCTCAAAAGTCATGGTTAACGTTAACATATTAACAGTTTCAATTCCGTGATGCATGATACAAATGTAAAAGAAGTGGATTAATTAGGTTCAGCTGTAGGGAATTTAGATACTGCTAAAAGATCATCGGTCACTTTAGGAAGATTAAAAAAAGCCATCTCTCGTGAATTGGACACTAAATCGCCCAGTTATTTTGGTTATGGTGAACGAAAACTAAATATCATTCACACTAAATTAAGGTACAACTGCAGTTCCCTAAATTATGATTTATTTAGAGTCAACATTGTGGATAGTCCCGCCTGTGTCTATGGATCTCCATGTGAAAACGCCTATCATTTCTTTTTTGAATGTCCAGTTTATACACACCAGAGGTTTGAATTGTTTCAAAATCTAAATTTTGTTATTGAAATCTCTTTAAATATATTGTTATCTGGTATTCCGGATCTGTCTTCTCAACAAAATAATGATATTTTTCGTAACGTGCAAAAAGTCATAAAGACCAGCGGTAGGTTTTAATTCGTAAGGCGTTTTATATTTCTATACTCAATTTGTGAGACTGTTCAATGTTGTTCTTGCTCTTTTTCTTTTTCTTTCTCTTTTGTTTCTGTTGTTGTAATGCTACTATTATACATATTATTTGATACCCAGTTGTGCCATGTTTGTAAATCTGATGTATATATTTGAGGAAAGGGCGTAAATAATGTTGTTATAACTTGTGCCCAATCCTGTTGTCACTATTTTGGCAATAAAATATGTTTAAACTAGGGAATTTCCCTTTAGCTTAGCGATAGAGCATCGGGCTGGAGAGCCAAGGGTCGCGGGTTCGAGCCACAGCCACGGCACTATCTTTATCCATGGTTATAAAATGATGAATAAATTTTGTTGAAAAATGTTCTTAATTTATACTTTTCCTATTCGGCATTTTTTTCGTATGGGGGGAAATCTTGTCGTCTAAATGTTGAATTTATTGAATGTGTAAAAAAAATGCTACCACATTCCTGGTTTTCCAAATCTTGTCTTTAGTGCATTCCTGATTGTAAAACAACGATGGCTGTCAAGAGGTTTGGAAGTAGCACTGTTGCAGAAATTGCAGCTAAAAAGGCCAACGTCGTGCCTATAAACACAGTAAGAGCCACGGTGTCAGGGGCGAAACTGTTCAGTAACTATTTAAGTGAGAAGGGACACCGCGATAATTTTGAGGACTTCACTGTGGAGGAATTGAACACTCAACTCAGTCATTTTTACCATGACGTACGCTCGAAGGGTGGCAAATTGTACAAAACAACAACGCTTGACAACCTCCGGCATGCCATTAATAGATACTTGAAATTATCGCCTCATTCAAGAGAATTTGATATTATTAAAGATTCTATCTTTACTGTTGCTAACCAGAGCTTTAATGCTGCGAGGAAGGAGCTGAGAGCCGCCGGTAGGTTGAGTCAACGACAGTCGTCGCTACTGTACATCCCTCCTGCCGTCAAGTCAGCTAATTAGTGTGTTCTTTGTTTCCATTATAACCATAGTAATACTACTTTAAGTGAAATATCTAGTAAATCAAACATTGCCCAATGCAGTTTTCCCTGTACGGGTAGTGCTACTTTGTAAAAGGAAACATGTTGATATATATATGCATTCCAGGGGAGATAAATCTTACACATTTTGAAAAAAATGTCATCTTGCTGCAATACTAGCTGATTTTTTGCCATTTTCTTTCAACAAAGAAATCATCTCTTCAGTTTTAAATTTGAAAATGTGTAAACATTATTCATTTGGTTTGAAAGTACCAGCAGAAATGAATATGAAATTGATTATTTTTAAATATTGATAGAATTTTAGACTCCTGTCCTCACAATTCTCATAAAGGTATACGTACTTGCATATATATGTTTCTTACTTTTTCTTCAAAAAATATTTGTAGGTAAGGGAGAAATTGAACACTACCAGTATATATCTGAAGAGGACAGAAGAGAGCTGTATGATTCCAGGCACTTGAATCCACTGACACCATATGGACTGATGAATAAAGTGCAATTTGATGTGAGACTGCATTTTTACAAACGCGGATCAGAAAACTTTGAGAAGATGACAAAGGACACATTTGTGGTCTGCGTAGACCCTGAAACTGGCTTAAAAGTGGTTTTAAAGAATTTAGAAGGAACAAAAAATATTTGTATAAGTAAAGCAAAAAAGAATGGATTCATGGAAGAAGATCCAGGATCTCCTTACTGCCCTGTGGCATCATATGAAAAGTATATTTCAAAACTAAATCCAAAAACAGAAAGGTTATGGCAGTATCCTCGTGGTAGACTTGCAGCTGGTCATGATGAGATGGTTTGGTATGGAAATAAACCAATGGGACGTGATGGTCTTGCAGGCTTCATGTCAAAACTTGCAAAAAATTGTGGAATGTCAAAACGATATACTAATCATAGTGTAAGGATCACTGGTGCTAAAATTTGTTCTTCACAAAATTTATCCATAATATCAGCAAATGTTCCAAATTGTATGTCGACAAAAGCACCTTCCACCCTAAAACCAGCATCATTATCTCCACCAGAAATTACGGCTAACTGCGCGTGCAGTACAACAGGTAATGTTACATATATCCAGTTAATGTAATGATTATACAGTTGTATATTACATGTAAAATATATCTCTGATATTGTAAATGTACATATTTTAGCAGTTATCTAATTTAGCGCTTTAGATATAATGCTAAATTATTATTGTGCCAAATGGAGTTCCTGTTTATTGTTTTCTATTGCACATTTATTGGTGTGTTAATTCATCAATGCGCCTACCCTGTATCTGTTTAAATTTGATAAAGCACTAAAATTTAAGTGCACTGAAAATATATATTTAAAGTAGTACATGCTACACAGCACTTATATCAATGCCCATATTGCTACACGAAGAGTGAATATGACTGTTATTGTACAATATAACCTGTCTAATTCGGAGCCTGTCTATACGGGCTGTGATTTGTGGTCCCGGCATATTCCTTATATAATCATAGTTGTTCAACCCTGTATAAAACGGACCCTGTCCATTCCGAAAACTGGCGTTGTTTCACAAAAGTTTGCATCGTAATCCATGTAAAGACAACCTGTTCATTCTGGTCCTGATATGTCTCTCGCCTGGCTACAATCTAAAGCCAACACATTCTAAACAAACCAGGGCTATCCAATATTGGGTTGCCCTTCATTTGTATTTTATACTGTGTATTTTGTAAATAATTTAATGTTGCAATTGATTCATTTCTCTGTTGTTTATGTTGACACACTTGTATACAGATCGTATGCAAAACACTACATTTTTGTATTTTCAAAAAATGACATGCTGACCCTGTATAAACCGGACACCTGTGTAAACTGGACACCTGTGTGAACCGGACACCTGTGTAAACTGGACACCTGTGTAAACCGGACAAATAGTTGTCCCATTGACATCCGATTTATACAGGTTATACATGTACTGTACTATATAGGGCATATTATATACATGTATACTGTAATGAAAGACTCTTCCTTTAACATGAACATCAAATTATTTTTTTGAATTAAATACATCATCCTGAAAACTTAGATGACTCTTAATTTAAATGTTTAAGAAGAAAAACTATATCATAAATATTTAAAAATAAAAAAAATGGTAAGGGGCTTATTCGGTCAGTTAGAATTATTTTTAAACTGGATAAATGGGCCATCTCCTTGAAGTCAACCTCTGATTTCAACTTCAATATTAATGAATATTACATATTTAAAGTAACATTTTAAAGAAAAAGATTCAATTTTTATCTAAGTGGGTCATATTTATAGTTGTGAACCAAATGATGAAAAACAATACCTGCATATAATATCATGTTGTTTTGCTCTGCAGGTATTCGATGTGATTTGGTTGACGATCCAACCTTAGATAATGAAAAAGGAACTCAATGTGATTTGCTCACATTGCCAAATGCTCTAGATCCACTGATGATTGAAATTCAAGCACTGCGCCGAGAAAATGAGGACCTTAAGCAGGAGCTGTTCCAGTACAAATTACAAAATTTAAAGGCTGAACCATCATAATGGTCTGAATGAAGCTGTAGCAAGCTTATACCATACCATATTAAGTACCATAATATTAATTATGGTACAATAACTGAGAATTTCATATTGTACTTTGAATGTATGAGTTTATTATCTGAATGTGATAATCTTGGATCCCATGACTTGATTATCTATTTTCAGTGTTAGCAGTTATTTAAAATTATCGCTTATTCAGAATTTACCTCATCTGTAATTAATGTGTCATGAAGCTTAAGAAGCTAAGTAGAGTTGAGTCATGTACATGTACTACTCTGTAAATCTAAGAATACTATTTATTGCCTGTAACTTAATATATGACCATGTTAATTATTCGAATGGTTGCATATTCTTGGTTCTTGCTTTTCTTAAAGGAGTTGCCAACATTTTGAGAATCTACGAAAAGTAATGGGACTCGCCATCATTTTAAAGTTGATGTACAGGACATGCCTGAAGATAAACTACAAAATTAATGTTTGATAGCTGTGTAACAGAACTGGACAATCCAGGTTTGAATCAATCACCAGCGTCCAGGTAGCTCAATTGGTTAGGACATCTGTCTAGAGTTTGAAGGTCTGAGGTTCAAATCCTGGTCTAGCCCTGCACTTTACCCTCTCCTGTTACATGTGAACTGTAATGTTAACATATTCCGTCTGCGTATTGCAGATTTATCTTCTCTTATGTGCAGGTATTGATTGTTATGTCATTGGTTTGTGTGAGAAAATGACATCGTTTTCTCAAAATTTGATGACGTTACTCTCACAAAACAAATGACGTAACAATCAATAACTGCTCACAAGAGAAGATAACTCTGCAATACGCAAAGACGGTATGTATGCAATACGCAAAGACGGAATACATACATGAACAAAATATATTATACCAAAGTTCAATTCCTCCAACCATTATCATATTTCAATAATTTCTTTTCTTGAGGAAATAACAGTTGAAATAAGTAAATTTTGTAGATTTGAAAATATTTACAATAATTCCCCTCATCCGTGATAATGAGATTGAAATAAATATTTATGTATGTGCATTTTGTTTTGCTTATGAAATTGATGTAGATAACATAACACGGGAAACAGGGCAAGAGTGTTAGACAAGTCCATATGTCATTGCCATCAAAATGTAAGTTGCATCTTGTGTCAAAATGTTCTACTACTATGAATCTTGTGCAGATTTGGGTCCATGAGGAACCAGGCAAGGTGTTGCAAGCAATTCATAGCCCCCTACATTTAAACAAACTTTCGTATTCCATATCAACAAAGGGACATAACTTTGTAGAGAGTGGCGCATCAGACCGAATTTATGTATATGTGACATTCCACAACCTATATCTAGATATTCTGGATCCCTTGTCAATATCAACATGTATAGTTGTTTTCTCATGCCCAAGATTCCTTTGTTCCAGGGATGAAGAGGTGATAATTGAGAGTGGTAACATGTTTTGTTATGTTCAAGTCATATTAAACAGTTACCTTGTACTGTGCAATCATTTAGTTTTAAATGTTGTTTAAAATGTTATTTGAATAAAGATAAAACCTCTTGAAGGGTGTCTTTGATTATCTGACTCACTCAACCTGTGATATTGAAATGAAAATGCACAGTACATTGGCCAGCTTTGAAATCGGGTGTCTCTCCTATGTAATCTTCCAAGGACAGACAGCAGCCTGGCATTGTTCAGGTTTTTTCCTTGAAAACAATCGGCTTGCAACGTCAATTTTGCCATCACATAATTCAGGGATGCAGAGTATTTAAGAGATTGTAATCCCTGGAGTTTCGAGGATGATTTGGGAGCTGTTCGACAGGTTCTATTGCAACTCCATCAGGTTTACACTCTATCAGGTTTAAACTCCATCAGGTTTAAACTCCATCAGGTTAAACTCTATCAGGTTTAAACTCCATCAGGTTTAAACTCCAAGTTGCTGATGAACCAACACTTGCTGACTGCCCCTTAGTTTACACTTCAAATTAAATCAATTCAGACAAACTCACTTCACCAATGTGTTGTCTGTCCAAACTTAAGATCTCAATTTGAATTATATGAAATGTCGAGACAAAATCCTTTATTTAGTATTTGATTATCCAAAATGCTTGAAGAGTTATGGTTGGATGTCTCCAATATTGAATTTGATATACTCTGCCTTATTCATTATTATTAGGCAGTCTGAGACTGATATTTCACAACATGCTAATAGTAAATCAGACTAAACAAGAAGAATTCAAAACATCATTCTTTAGCTTCATTTCTGGGAACCTAGCTACTTACACCGTCATGTATACCGGTAGTATGAAAGATGAGGATATAGTCTCTGCAGCAAAATCCACCATGAAAGTCATATTACGTTTTTTCTTTTTTACATTTGATGCTATGCTTTCAACCACTATAACCATGTGTGCATAGCTAAAATGTGCTTATTGGTTTTTCTGTTTGGAAAATATGTGCCGATTTCAATATTTATTATTTGAGATGAGCCTCTCATGAATTTTATCAAAACAACTTAAAAAACCAAGAGATTTGAAACACGCTTCAAAGGTTTAGATTTAAGATGTGACGTATACTGTAATGAAAGACTCTTCCTTTAACATGAACATCAAATTATTTTTTTGAATTAAATACATCATCCTGAAAACTTAGATGACTCTTAATTTAAATGTTTAAGAAGAAAAACTATATCATAAATATTTAAAAAAATAAAATGGTAAGGGGCTTATTAGGTCAGTTAGAATTATTTTTAAACTGGATAAATGGGCCATCTCCTTGAAGTCAACCTCTGATTTCAACTTCAATATTAATGAATATTATATATTCAAAGCAACATTTTAAAGAAAAAGATTCAATTTTTATCTAAGTGGGTCATATTTATAGTTGTGAACCAAATGATGAAAAACAATACCAATACCAGACTTTATTTGAAGCTACAACTACAACTTTTTTTAAAAGGATGTTGGCACGGTCGTTCTGGAGAGCAAGTGGTTTTATCCCAAAAGTTGTGACGGATGTTGTTAGGGATGGCACGGAAACCTGGCTTGATAGTAACATTCCATCACACGAATTCTTTCCAAAAGAACTGTACACTGTGTACAGGTATTTAGTTTCCTATTGACAGTAGAACCAGAAAATCAAATGATCAAAACTTCAGACATATATCCGCAATAAACGACACCCTTAAATGGTCCTTCTTTCCGCGCGCCATAGTCCAATGGAATGCCCTCCCTGTAGCCATTGTAGACTGTGCTACCGTAGATACCTTCAGAGATCAGCTGACTCCATCTGTACTCGCACCTCTCCCACACTAAATACTACTTATGTATATAGTTTTATGTTAAACCCAAAATATCAACAACAACAACAAAAATGAAATGAAATTCTTTTAACCAATTTTGCGTCCCCCCACGCACTCCAGGTAGTCTTCGCCAAGAAGGTCTGGTGAAACTACAAAGACGGAGAAGTTTTCTACTAACATTTTTGAAATCGATGATTTGTGCGATTAATTGCCGTGTTGGGTTTCGGAGATTAAATGCAGTGGTCACTTGCTAACAGATGCAAATACAGTATTATAAATTTATTACCATTGGCCTTGTAGGAAATACAATTAAATATTAATCTGAAATAATCATGTTTGCAACTTAGGGCGAAGCCCGTGTGAAACCTGATTAATTGAGCAGAAGCACAGACTCCTGTTTCATTAGAACAAGGGGAATGAATACTTAACTGTACCAAAAAAATAAAATACAAATCGGTAAAGATGATCAGACGTACAACATTTGGAATTCAGGTCACTGTCATGCGATACCTCTTACTTATTTTTAGCTCATCTGGCTCAAAGGCCTTAAAAAACAAAAGATCTAGATTCATGATATTTGGCTGATAACCTCCTTGCATGGAGCTCAACAAAGTTTGCAGATAAAGAAGACCCTGATCTACTTCCAAGTTCAGAGAGGTAATGACAAAATACATATAAATACATTGTATGTCAAACTTCAAACTTTTTCTTTTGAAGAACCAAAAAACCTAGATTAATGACATGTTGACTGACAGCTTTCTGTGGTGGACCATACATATTTTGCTGGTAAAAAATACCTAAATAATAATAATAATTGGAGGTTCTTATATACCGCTTTATCACATCGTAGGTCGTCTCAAAGCGGTTCACAAATTATTATCTGTGGTTATAGGGCCTTTGCAACCAGCCAATATAATTCTCAACTCCCTGGAGACCATACAGCCGGAGCTGCCATTTCGGCACTAACAGCTAGCATTCAACAATTATAGCACTGCCCAACCACGTGCTCATTTACAGTTGAGTAGACTGGAACAAGCGGGGTAAAATATCTTGCTCAAAGATACAACACATTGCCGGGCCGTGGCGCGAACCCGCAACCCTTCGGTCGCGAGCCCGGCGTCCTACCAATGGACTACCATGCCTCCTAAAAACTCATTTTTAATGTCACAGGGGTCAAATATATCAAAAACTCCAAATTAATTCTTCTGAACTGTCAGGCTAAGAGCCTTGATATTTGGCTGGTAGATTCCTGTTTGGAGCCCATTAAAGTTTGCAAACAAAAGTGAAATTGACTTTTTTTTTTCAAAGCCGCAGAGGTCGAATATGTCGAAATTTTTAAACAACTTCTCTGAAAGATATTTGGCTGGTGGTTTTCTGGGTTGGAACCTTTTAATATTTGCGAATAAAATGACTATGACCTACATTACATTAAAAAGTCACAGTGGTCAATTATGTAAAAAAAAAACACCTCAAAATTACGTGTTCTGAACTGTAAAGTCTAGAGTCATGATTATATTGTATATAGGAACCAAACAAATATGCCCTTGACTTCTTTGAACGCCATAGAGTTCAAATATGTAAAAAAAAACACCTTCAAACGACTTCCTTTGAAGAACCAAAAGGCCTAGAGTCATGATAGTTGGCTGATAGCGTTATGGCCTCAAAACCAGCCTTGGGTTGGTATATCGAAAATCACTTCCGAGCTGTTAACTTTAAGAACAAAATAAAATGTCTTTAGCATGATTCATATACACATACCAACAAACAAAACAAACTAATGAAGCTGCTTGCTTCCGACTATTCTGAACTTACAATAAATATATTTGGAAATGTCAATCATAAACACTCACCAAACTACCCAATTAATCTTATATCACAAGCAAGTTCAAGTTCAAGTTCAAGTTCTTTATTACCTTGGGTCGTTTGACTCATCGGTTTCAAAAGTAAAATATATTTACAATATCTACAGACAATACAATACAATACATGCAATACATACAATACAATACCAGCAATGTACAAACAGTATGGAGAGTGTAACAAATTAAGTTAATTGGTTTATTTGGCCAAATTGACAAGTTCTTTTGTGTTATTTACATTAAATAGATTTATCATTTTAAACATACTTGTTTTTTTTACATAGTACTTTTTCAAAAATTTAACACGCAAATCCGAATAACATGGACATTTCAACATAAAATGAAACTCGTCTTCAACGTCATTTAAATTACATACAGCATACACTCTAAGACTACGCTCAATATTTTGATATCTACCTTTTCTATATTTAGATTATGAGCAGATAACCTAATTTTTGTAATCTCTTTCAAATATTCTCTAGATAATGTTTTTTTTAAGTAACACTGTAAATCAAACTGGTTATAAAGATATGTATAGATATATCCCTTTGAAGATGTTCTTACGTTTTCTTTGCATTCTTGTCTATATATATCAATAAGTCTTTCTCTAATAACATTATAACACATATCATCATTTATTTCTGTTTCCCATATGTAACCAAGGCCAATTCTAAATAAATCATTTTTTATGTTTAAAACCCATTTATCCTTATTCTCTAACATATCTTTATAACATGCTTGCAAAATACAATTACTAGTCCTTTTTAACTTAATCCAATATTTAATAATTCTTAACTTTCTTACCAATGACAATGGATACCTCCCAAGTTCTAAATAAACCATAACATTACAAGTATTTTTTCTTACGCCAAGCAGTCGTTTACAAAACAAAGTATGATTTTTTTCAATATCTGGGGCTTTATGAAAGCCCCATATTTCAGAACCGTAGCTTAGAATGCTATTTACATACGTATCAAAAACTGATAATTGAGTTTCAATATTAAAATATTTTTTCCGACATACATTCATAACTGAAAACAAAGCCTTTCTTCCCTGATCTGCAATTTTTTGTTGTGTTTTTCTAAATGTTCCATTGTAATTTAGTAAGATTCCTAGGTAGTTAAATTCATTTTCAATTTCTAGCTGACGACCATTGTATTTCCAACATTCATTATTTCTCAAAATACCCCCATTTCGAAACACAAGAATTTTTGTTTTATCCGTATTGACTGTTATATCCCATTTGTTGTGTACGATTCTAAAGAGTTTAACATATCTTGCAGACCCTCTGGCGTTTCGGAAAAAATCACCATATCGTCTGCGTACATTAAAAGGAACAAATTCAGTATTTGAATTTCTATCGACTGACAGTTGTCAATTAAAAATTGCATTTCGCAATCATTAACATTTAATGTAAACAATAATGGCGATAAAATTTCACCTTGAAACAATCCATTTTCACAATTGAAATAATTGGAAAATGAACCATTATGCTTAACACAACATTTAACACTACTACAATGTATACAATGACCTTATTAGCTTTAATAATCTCCCATCAATGCCTTCTTTTATCAATTTGAACCACAAGTTTTGTCTATTGACGAAGTCAAACGCCTTTGTATAATCAATAAAGCAACAGTATAATTTTTTTTTTTTGGAGTGCGGTTAATCAAAGATTGTAAAGCAAATATGGCGTCAATAGTAGACAAGTTTTTCTTAAAGCCAAACTGAGCATCCGTTATTTTACTATATTTTTGGTCAAATACCACAAGCTTATTATTAATGATTGACGTAAAAAGTTTCACCAAACAGGTAACAAGAGTAATACCTCTGTAATTATTTACATCGTTGACATCTCCCTTCTTAAAGACAGGCACAATATTACCTTTTGACCATGCTTCCGGGAAATGACCAGCTTTAAGTATATTGTTAAATAAAGTTACAAAACAAGGCATCAATACCGTCTTACATTTAGTTATGTATTCATTTAAAATATTGTCAGGGCCACATGCCTTATTTGCATTTAATTTCTTAATTGCACCAAATATTTCGGCTTCTGATATATTTGCGTCTAATTCGTCAAATGTAACATTCGAAGAGTTAAAATCATGTTCTTGCAGAAAAAAATAACATTAGCATAAATAGTTGGTTTGGTTAAAGCTAATTTATAGAAATGGTCGAAAAAATCAGTATCACTCAAATCGTTTTTAACATTTTGCTTCCTTTTTTTGAAATGTTTATAAAAACTCTTAGGATTATATTTTCTCATGTAATTGAGCATGTTGCCTTTTTGACACTTATATTCTTTTTTAAGTTTGTATTCTAATATTTTGTACATTTTTTTCTTGTTAATAAGACAGACACGGTTTTCTTCGTGTTTAGATTTGTTGAATATAACAAGAGCGTTTTTATATTCGCTATACCTTC
>NW_018407615.1:933414-963866 GCF_002113885.1 Mizuhopecten yessoensis
ACTCTCAGTACTTGACGCGTTACACACACTACGTTTATAAATACCAATAGAAAAAGTGACCGGACAGTGGTCTGAATAGACATTAAAAACACCGGTTTCTAAACATTGTATGCTTTTAAAATATGATTCTGGCGCTAATACATAGTCTATCAGACTAGATCCTCCAGCGCTATAAAAGGTTGTATTACCTAAAGGATCGCCTACATGTCTTCCATTTACAATTCTCAAACCCGTGTTTTTGCACATCGATAAAAGTTGCCGGCCAAATTGGTTGACAGTCTTGTCCATACTTTTACGTTTATTCATTCTATTATCTGGCAAATAGTGAACAATGTTGGATAAAATATTACTTGATGCATTGCCCAGTAGGTCAGCGTCAATGAAATCATCAGCTGCATCAGTTCGACTGTTAAAATCACCTATAGCCAATATGCTACAAGAGGATTTGTCCTTATATACAGAAATGCTTTCTTCTAGTTTTACAAAAAGATCCAGATCATGCGTATCATAATAAGTACTATTAACTGGCGGAAAACAATTAACAAAAATGTAAATATCTTTACCATCACGTGATAATTCACGTGCTATCTTGAGTACTACGATACTATCATTTACATTTACAGCATGACTGTAACAGTCAGTGTCTATGTCTCCGTATTAATATCTAAAACATAAACAGAAAATGATTAAAGCAAAGTTGAAAATGTTCATTTCACAAGCTAAATTGGAGTTATCTCTGCATTGGATTGTTATGACAGAATATATGTAATGTTTGTAAATAAGTTTGGAAAGGACTTAAATAGGCCTAGCCTGATGCCGCATCCAACTGACATATATAAAGTCAATAAAATCTGATGAAATGAAAACAGTCAGTGTCTATGTCTCCGTATCAAGCTAACAGTGATACAGTGCAACTATTTGCTCTGTAGCTTAAACAAAGTCATACTCAATCTTTACATGTATGCAAAGAAGTCAAGAAAACGAATCGATATTCTATTGTGCTTCTATGACAGGAATGATACCGTTTCTGTAGCTATAGGATGCCTATTTTACATGATATTGAATATCGTTATCAGAACCAAGCGTCAACAACAAATAAGCTATAGCACGCCTAATGTTAAACAGATGCATTATATGTTAAACTAACTTTAGGCTCAATAACGTGAGGTGCTGTCAGCTAATATTGTTCTTACTTTCAGCAAAACATACCTATACTGTTAGGATCAATATATGGTGGTAAGAATTAGCCAGATTGTGAAACATCAAGTAAACGAAAAGGCAATAGAAACAGTTTGTTTTTAATTGTTGTTTCGAACCATTGTATTTATTCTTCATTTACCACGAAATATGCAGAGGCACTATCCTCGTCTGTCAAATACACCTTGAAAGACGAGGTTAAGTCATGTGGTTTACAGAAAACACCAATGGTTATTGTCTTAAATATTTATGAAAAAACATTTAATTAAGTGACAGTCACGCCCGGTTCCAGTAAGGGCAGCTCAGCTGTTTGCTATTGTTATGGCTATAGGTGACCAAAGATGGGGTGAAATCTAAACGAATCCGAAATGAATCGGAAACGAAACATCTATCTAATTTCGAAATTGATCAGTAAAAAATCCAAATCAAGTGTACATCAAGAGATGATGTAGTCTTGGGTTTATGGGTTAAAGAGAACTCTGTGATAACGCCTAAGCTCAAATGCTCGAAGTAGGCATAATCATATAATATATAATGGCCGAGGCTTCAGGCTCTATGAGAGCAGTAATTTTTTCCCGTATCTAAAACCTAGTTCGCATTATGTATACACCGTCTTTTTAAGCACTTACTAGCTGCACCAACATTCAATCTGAATGAGTCAACATGACGCGAGGGGAATCCCAGCTTGGCGGGGGTATCCCAAAACGATTTAAGCGGATCTGTTGAGCATGGAGTGTAATGTGGAGGTTGTATGCAGCGGCCTGATATCGCAGTGTTTACGTCTCATTTCATAATTATGGTACCACTACAGGAGAGGTCGAAGCGAAGGTGGCTCGTTTTAATTGCGTGCTTCTTAAACATGTTTTTGTGTTCAGGTTTTCCGTACAATATGTCGGTATTAAACCTAGAGTTTTTACGTGCATTTGGGAAGAGTAAAGCCGAAACAGCGCTTGTACAGTCTATTACTGCAGGGATGCTTCTCAATGCAGGTAAGGCAATATTTTCAGGTGAATTACAGATAGATAATGTACACTACTGTACACTACATAGATTGTTGATCATAATCATGATTATGTGACTGGTAATAATGACATGGAAATGAAACAATTAATTAAATTTTTAATGAGGCAGCGTGGTAATATAAAACGATACCTAAATTGATATTGTATGAACAGACGTATTTAATCAGTCTTTGTAATCAGAATTCAGAATTAGTTTTGGAATGATTTGCCGACATAGTTTATACAAAGTCACGGTTATTTATATGCCACGAACTCATATGTACAGTACGTGTATCAACATCGTGTTAAATGTTTGGAGGGTTCCCATAACATTCAAAAAAACAAAAAAAAACACGAGACAGAAGATACACATGTTACAAAGTAGGGAAATCTGTGAACATATTGGAAGATGACATAGATTACAAAAAGTCGTGAATTGATTATTTATTTTATATTTCTTTAATTTCGCTTACACGTAGTGTGCATGGCAATTACAGATTTCTAAGTTGATTAAATACAAGACTGTAGATGTCAATAGTTTGGAAGGTATTGAAAGATTAAATTAAGCCACTACATTTTCACCTCCAGACACTAATCTCGTCTGCCAATACACCTATATACGAACAAGGTTACAAACTCGATTGCCATAACAAAAACTTGGTCACAGAAAATTAACTTGACAGGTAACCTCCCCCCTCCCCCCTCCCCCCGNAATTTTCCAAAGATGTCATAAAACATGGAGGATCAGCCTCACTTCAATTACCCTCCCTCCTAGGAGATAGAAAGTTCGATTTTTATTTACCCAACGAAACCGCTCCACGCGGAATAATAGGAATGTTTATGATACAATGGCAGGTTTCTGGGACAAGGCCGTTTTACTAGGTCAGTCGAAGTGGTAGTCTTAATCCTTTGTGTACACGTATTTACAGACAAGGATTGTGTAAAGTTGATATATTGCAACGGCTGCTCATAGTTTGTTAGGTTATGTAACCACTAGACCCGGTCCGGATTTAGTTTGTCGGAAATGATCTTTGTAATGCGTCATTGTAGTGCATTGCCTTTAATCTACGGTCAACTGATCACTGAACACCCTACGATAAACTGAAACATGCAGCTAACAAATGGTACTCCTAGTTAATGCTGGACTTGTTTGCAGTTATTTATGGCATACGTGCCAGAAGCAAGGGCGTCCCCTGATTTGAAGAATATTCTCCATTTCACATTGAAATTCCCCCTTGAATTGTTGAATACAAGTTTTTGAAGTCTTCCTTTAGCTAGCAGTGTCAATAACTACAGGCGTTAAGGTCGTGAAAGTGCCCGAACTCGATTTATTCCTCTTCGCTAAAAAATAGTCAGGGGATACATTCCTATTGTCAATATTAGCAAATTCAAACCTGGTCATTGGTCAGGCTCACATGATTAATTTTTACTTAGTATGATTTTCAGTTTTTGCCTGTAAGGTACCTTATGTTATACAGTTTACCACACACAGCACAGGATTTTACATACATTACACGATTTTTAATGAGATAATATAGTGGGTATTCTCCCAATGCCGGCGCAAAATGCACCTGAATGCAGCATTTTTTATTACCAAACATGAGATAGACACTTTTATCCAGGATCTCCCGAATCGATCATATTTTTTGGGACAATTCGGGAACTGTTAATCCCCATTACATTCGATACAGTTCATGTAATCGTAATAGAGATTATCGCTATATAGATTGCTTGGAGTGAGGACATAAGGGCTAAATAAGTATTTGCTAGTTTTAATAAGCAAAATATTAAAATTACTATTTTTGGCATGAAGAAAATATCACAGGAGCATGCTGTATGTCATGAACTAGTTTTGACTCGTTTTATTTAGCAAGGCAGAGTACACAATAAATAGATGTTCTAAGTGATATTACCGGCGAATACTCTAAATATAATTCACTGATAGTACGGTGGCAGAAAAAGTACACAACCTTTATGTTAAATTAGTTTGCATTCCACTAATGCGGAATAACAGGTAACTTACCTGTGTGAAAGTTACATGTCTGATTTGTAGCTTTTCTTAGTATTTGATATGTTAGGTATTTTTTGGATATATAGTTTATAAGTTTTAATAAATTCTGTGGGGTATAAAACTGTTAAAATAAAATATTAAATAAACACTTAACTTAAAATAATGAGAAATATGGTTGATCAAGTTTCTCAAAACTGCGACAGGTGTTTCATGGGTTAAAACAGATTGTATTTTCATATAACTATTATTGATATAGGCATCCAAACAACCTCACTTGTCATTTTTTTTTTGCCTTTAAAAAAATAAAAAAATGACTCATTGGTTATTTTAAAACCAATACAGTAACAAATAAAACTGCCATACCAAATAGGCCTAACATGTACCAATAATAAAACAGATATGACATCTGTAGTACAGATGTAGTGTTTGTTGGACAGATATGGCTTGGGCTGACATATGCAAAAAAAAAGAGAGAGAGAAAAAAGAGTATAAGATAAAAAAAAAAAAAAGTCATTGGTGATTTTAAGGGCACACATGGTATGGTGTCCGACGTGCTCGTGCATTACAGTCCCGATTAAGCTTTGAGTCTGATGTGACAGTGACATATTCATCGTTTAACATTGTATACATTTACACGCAACATTTATACATTTCCTTTGACCTTCAGTCGACAAACAGAACGTCCTACAGTGACCCCTAATTTGCAAACATCACAGGACAATATATACAATCTAAACTCCTTAATTGTATACTCATTGAGTACATTGTCTACGGCTTGTTCTCAGTCCCCCCACTTTTAAAATAGCATGGGGAGAAGAATGTTGTTAGAAGGATTATAGTCTGTTTTTGAATAGTATTGGCAGTATTTACATGTGTTTACACCTGTGGTTAACCCACCTATCTAGGGTGGTGTTCTATCTAAGCTGGAAGCTGATCGTATTTAATTTAATAAATGTCATTTGAAATGATGTCTTATATACAAAGCGTAGCTGTACTGTACGTGTGCAGTTATTTGTTGATATGAATCCATAGAAGATAAATCAATATGTATGTTATTAAAATATCAATAAAATGTTACATTGATTTGAAAAATAGTTAATTACTTAATTAAGGAAAAAGAACACATGCTTAAATGTTAAAAAAGTGAATCTGAACGTGGATTCCAACTTGCACCGTTCACTTCTTCTGGTCAAAAGTAAACTGTGTTACACATTCGACTACACTTACTGACATTATGTAGCAAAAGATAATATTTACATTGACATTACAGCCCTCGGGTTATGATAATATTTACATTGACATTACAGTCCTTGGGTTAACCTGCCAACCAAAACATATTACACACAAAGAACAGCAAGAACTAGTACACATGAAAGTGTCCTAATGGAAACAGTTCGTCGGGTATTTTAGTGAGTTTATTATAGTAACGGAGACATTGTTTCACCTGATGGAAATAATAAGCATAGAAATTATGGCGATGTTCCCGTCCAATACTTGTTCCACCATTCGGTAAAACAGTTTGTTTTGTAACAGACAGGTTGGGGGTATATCATGTTTATACATAGTCAACGCTGATTTCTATATTCATATTACAACTGGTGCTTCAGTTACATTTCTTTTGTTTCTTTTAAGGTTTCCCATGCGGGCAGTGTGTAAATAAGTTTGGAGCTCGTAAAATGGGTGTATGTGCCGGGCTCCTGGCTTCCACCGGCCTTATACTTTCGTTCCTTGCAACAAGTATTCCGTATTTGATAGCCACTGTTGGTGTAGTTACGGGTAAGTAAACCGACAAGATACCAGTCATTAAAAAGTACACGGAACAGGACATGAATATATTCTGTGTTTGCAGTCACAAAATACCGAATATCACTTTACGTTTTGGTGATACCATCGTGGGATACCACAGGTCGATTACACGATATTAAAATGACCTTCGCGTGAAATTGCATATTTATATTCTGACAGAACAACCAATAAGTAACGCGACAGTTTCTATGTACGATCTGTTGCATCTTAAATCATCGACCATTGTTGCTTAAAATGGAATATAAAATTGTTTATGGATGTTAATAGGAGTAGGGGGCCGTCAGATTATGGAGCATGGATCGATTGTAGGGAAAGTCGAGAGTGCATTATTTGACTTTATTCAAACAGCTATTGGTCTATCTCTACCGTTGATTCATAAAACCAATTGACAGACAGGAATCAAAGAATGAAAATCTCGTTTAACTTCAACAACATGAAATTATATTAACAAGCAATGGTTTTGATAGAAAATGTTGACTGATTTTAACAAAATGTGCTATTTTCCATCCATATCTGCCGTTAGGAATACAATGGAAACTTCAAAGAGGACACAATATTTAACAGAGTATGTTATTGTATTTTACAGCGTATGTTATTATATTTTACAGCGTATGTTATTATATTTTACAGCGTATGCTATTATATTTTACAGCGTATGCTATTATATTTTGCAGCGTATGTTATTGTATTTTACAGCGTACATTTGTGTGTTATTATATTTTACAGCGTATGGTATTATATTTTACAGGATGCGGATTGTCTCTAGCTTTTGTATCTATAACAACATCCGTGGGTGAATATTTTGATGGAAAAGCCCGATTTGTTGCTTTGTCGTTTGTTGCTTCCGGATCCGGATGTGGTGCAATGGTATTCCCATTCATGTTGGATTCGCTGATTCAGATGTATGGATGGAGAGGGTGTCTTCTTATAGTGGGTGGTCTCATGGGGAATATGATTTGCTTCTTTGCCGTTTGTAAACCACAAGTAGTCAATATAACACATCAGCACCCTGGATTACTGGTCCCTGAGGAGATAACTGCAGGCGAGCAAACGCCACATCATCAGCAAATCAAGTACAGATTTGAAGATATAAAGTCTACAATACACAATACTGGGATTTTACTTCCTGAGCGTCAAACGTCATCTATTGCAAAGTTAAGAATACTGTCACGAAACTATTGTTATATTCTATTTATCGTTGCAGTGTGCTGTACGCTCCCAGCATATGATGCTACTTTAATATATTTGATAGAATTCCTTAAAACTAAATCATTTAATGACAAAGAAGCTTTGGTTCTGTACCTCTTTATGAATGTAGGTAATACAGTGGGCAGAATGATTCCAGGGCTTTTTAAACACATACCGCATATGAGTGTTCTGATCATACCCGCGTTAGTTACAGGTCTTAGTTGTGTGTCAGTCGTGGGTCTGCTTAAGGCAACTACATACTACCAACATGTGCTTTTGATGTTCGGCTTTGGGATATCTATGGGAGGTAATGTGACGTTGCTATCAATGACTACGATGAAACTTTTGGGACTTGAATACTATGCTATTGGAGTAGGAATCCTTATGACGTTGGTTGGTCTTTGCGCCATGTGTTCCGGCGCCATTTCAGGTACTCACTCTATCTGTATACGAATCAGGTTGGTGCTTGGACAGATACAAAATCTAAATGAGCATTTCTGTTCTAGTTTCTGTTCAGACACCAAACATAAGAGAATATTTAGATTTACTGTAATCGCGATATATTTCTCGAGATTGTGATAAAACACGACACAAATTATGATGATTTTAATTTATGTGAAAATAAAAGCATACTAATTTCTCTCTAAATTGTTTGAATGATCGCTTTACGCGCAGATATTGTTTTTCAGTATATGACCATGCTTATTTATTCTATATTTAAAAACAAATGTTCCAGGTTGGTTACTTGACATTACGGATTCTTACACAGCTTCGTTTTATGGCGTTGCAGCCTCTCATGGAATGGCCATATGTCTATACATCCTATCAGCATCCTTACGTAAATACAAGATAGCCACTGCAAAAGCACACCCCATCAATCCCATTTGAAAACATCCATGATGGCAATTTCCCGATTGATGGTAGCCTGATGCTGTCCTCCTTAGATGTCCAGATCGACGTGTTCCATTCTGCATCTTTCAAGACTTCGGACGTCGGACACTATGATTGAAATGTTTGAAACTGCTGTAGAATGACCTATTATTACATAAAACAGCTTTCGCTTATATTTAATGTGACCATTATAAAACAAATATAAGAAACTGGACTAAACGTGATTTTTACGACACCTTATTAGCGTACCGCTATCATCAGAATTGACGTTTGCTATTAGGAGCAGAATATCGCTGTCTCACATAATGTAACATTTGTGCCCGAGAGGTTGACATGTCATTGTCGAAATAAAATCGCCGTGACCAATGTCCCCATCATCATTGAACACCGTCATCAAATACTTAATAGTACATTGATTTATAGCTTCCTCATTGAGAATGTTTTAAATCTGTGTTTGTTATCACGTTAAACAGTAAAATGCCATCATAATATAAAAACCAATGTAATGACTTTTACAATTCATTGCTTCAATGTAAAAAGAATAACAAGCAGGTACTTCATATTGTGTATTTGCTTTTTACTATTTGATACATTTTGTAAAATAATACTTAGCCGGACAGCATTTTAAACAAGTATAATAAAAAAAGGAAATGTGCATTTATAGTTTGTCTGTTTGTTTTCAGTTTGAGTCGTTACGCTTCTTTAGAATGCTAGTAGATACATGTAGGTTACAGGAATAAAACGACGTCAGTTAAGTCCATTATATAATGATGAGCTTTTCTCATAACGTGTCGGAAGTTTACGAATATTCCGACAACGTGTATATGACGCCCCCATCATTTCCATAATGACGTCATATTGTAAAGATAATTTGTAACTAGAATGTCTTTAGATTCGTTTAAGTATCAAACAGTATTATTTTTATATGTATTCCTTTCGCTAACTATTATACAGATATCAATGGCACATATTCTTTTTATTATTTTATATTTAATTCGCGAACCGGGGGCGAAATATGAAATCCAGGCAGGTGACTAAGTCAGTGTCACATGCATTCGACCCGTATGATGGGTATTTCTAACTGAAGTCATGAATTACAAGCGCCATCTGTTACCAGACGCTACTCATATGAGCGGTATACAGATTATAACTGAGTGGTAAACCAAGCAAATTAAGTATATCTAGATGATATATCGATTTCAATAATTATATATTTACATGTATATATGGAATAGATTGTTATATCATACAACGTGTACTCGGAATATTTTTGCGTACAATGAACCAGAACCCTGGTTTTGTATTGAAATTAGTGGTGACACGAAGTACTAAATTACTAAAATATAATGGAATATGAAGGACATCATCCAACCGCAACTATCCTTAAGTATAAACAACTATTGAACCTACTGCCCAATTCACTGTATTTGAATTGTATTCTTTTTGATAACTAGTTGATCTGAAATAAATAAAAACCTTGCATGAAGCAACAATTGTTGTTGCTATACTTACAGCGCCATGTGGTTATGACACTTTCAATATGAAACGATTGATATTATACACGATACACACGTTAAATTACAATATAGATCAAAATGTCAAGTAGATGATAAATGTAAAATTACTGATGTTGCACTACTTGTGTTACATCTGTTACAAAGCAACCCCATTCTTAAATTAAAGTTTACTGCAAGGTCATCGACTAGGGCTTGAAATAAGTCTTAAGTTGGACATGGCTGTACCTGTGTTAAATAATTGGTTTGCTGTCACTGGCACTTTTATCCATTCTACACTGACCTCACCTATGGTGATTTTACGTAACCATTGCATCGGAGTGACATCTGGGAAGGTAGGACTGAGAACAAGTTTATCTCCTGTTTATATCAAACTAACTTTATAGGGGATAAACCATCAAGAAATGTGAATAGTTATTCAAACTTTACATAATTATAGTGCGAAGTAGAGTTTTAAACAAACACATTTGTGCCAATTGTTTTTTTCAGGTTAAAGGTTAAAGGGTATGCTTTCTCAGTAATTTTTATAACCAATTATTCTTATTTAATGTCAATTTCAAACAACAACCGTCAACGATAATTTAATTTTTTTGGTGAGTTAATATTTGCTACGAGCCAGCTTATTAAGCAACAGTCTGCCACAATACAAACTACTGTAACTGATGGACAATGGTCACTAACCTGAAAAGTAACGACTAATTAATGCATTACTTACAATTCAATATTTTATCAGAACGACTACGGTGAATAAGTTTCCTTTTGTTGTTACAGATAGTGTTTATAGAGAAGAATGACGACAGCATAGTTGACGTATTGAAGAAATATGATATTGATGCGGATAGTGTCCTACACCTTGAAGGATTGTTAGTATACAACTCTGTCTTAACTACAAAATTAATACAGAAAATATAAGGAAAAACAAAGTGACACAGCTTGGCGCGTAAATGATATGTAATTATGTCATGTGACTGAAAGGCCAGGCTATAAAAAGTGCAGATTATGCGAATTCTTTCAAATTCCAAATCTGATATATATGTTATTATAAACAAGAACACGAGACAATTATAGCAATGCATGACAGTGTGATATTTTATCTTCTCATTATATCGTTATGTGGAGTACTAGGAGTCGCCGTGGCTGTTCATATTAAGTACGTATCAAGGATTGATAAAGTAAAGCAACTTACAATGTACAATTAAATCTAAATCGAAAGCATCGATGACTTACATTGTTAAATAGCTGAAATAAGTTCAGTGAGGGCTAAAAAACTTACACCGGAAGTGAACCTGAAAATCATTGCATACAAAAGTTTTTTTATGTAGCAGATAAAATGCGAACAATATACCGGGGCGGGTGCCCGGCATATTATTTTCTGAACATGATATTTTCATGTGGTCGGGCGGTAGTACATGTATTTCATTTCCTCATATTTTATTGAGTAAACAATAGGATTGAACAGCAGGCTAGGCCTATACAAGTATTTCCTTAGGTTGACATGACAAAGACAAAAATGAAACGGTTATTAAGACAATATTGATGCAAATTATATATTATAAATAACATAAATCCACAGTCTATATGGTATAGGGGAGATAAGTCCATGTATGTTTCAATTATATATAAATATTTAATTGATATTTTGAGCTATACAATGCTCTAATTAAAATGTCAATCAGAATTAATAAGTAATAGGCAAGCAATTATGCTCTAATGATATATTAAACAGAGAAATTGCTTCAATGTTATTTTATTTTTATACAAGTCATTAATGCCCCCTGTTCATACCCTGCTGCTGTTACACGAAGTAATTAACAACAACAAATATGAAAAAATAAAACGAGGAAATTCAGCTAGAAGCTTTTAAAATACATGTAGTACACTGTAAGATGTATTGCCAGTGTTCTATGTGTAAATCTTCCATCTCATCGAGTTTCAGACAAAAAGTCTGTAACGGCCTCTACCGTTCACATATCATCCACTCGAGAATTTTCCAGATTCCACCACAGAACACTTAAGCATTCAAACTTAGCACATTTTTGTTTTACTTTATCGCACCCATCTATAAATACAGCACCCAAAGCTTAATCCTTTAGGTGTATAGTGTAAATATCAATGTATATATAACAATCAGTTGAATTACATAATGGTTTAAGGACAGTATGTTTTATCAATTATGACTATAGATAACAAAAATTATAGATTGTTTTAATTAATTAAACAAGTCTTTTTGTTTTGTTTATATATTTAAGAACACTACCAAGTATATATTTATTTTCAGTATTGTTTAACATAGTGCTTCCATTAAGAAGTATTTTATTATCAAGATTAACAGGACACACTTCAAAAATTTCATTTATTAGAGTCTGTCTCTCATCAATATACATTGGACATTGTAAAAAATAATGGAATCATCATCACACAGACAAGATGCAGACTCTTTCAAGTGATTTTTGAACAGATCATAGTTCAGGTTACTCGACTCATTTCTCATTTGACATAAGAATATGTTACCCTTTCTGCTTTCACAATTTTTAGATACATCAGAGATATCATTATTGAAACATATTTCGTTATATACCTTGGCCTTAAATTTATTTAGAGTAGTCCATTAAACTTGTTGCATATTACTGGGAAGACTTTTTTTAGCATAGGATTCTGTACGACATAGTGGCGGGTTAAACATTCTTACATTTCTTAGAGTATACCTATCATTTTCTGGGTTATGAATAGGAGAATCAATTTTGTCAATGAGGTATGTGGGTGATACATTGTTAGTTATTTTATACATCTGAATTAGCTTATGGTTCATCCTTCGATCAGACAGAGATTCCCAGCCTTGTTCTTTATATAGAGTTTGGTGTGATGCACCTTTCCTTAGGCCTGTGATAATCCTTGCAGCTTCTAGTTGTACAGATTCTAATAAATTTTTAAGATTGTCAGAGCAGTTGTCCCAGACAATATCTGCATATTCAAGCATTGGACATGTAGTACATGTATAACGGAGCGGGCAATACGCCATAAACGTGAATTCATGAGATACTGACTGATTAAATGACAACCAACATTATGAAATTTCTCTAGCAAAAGCAAAATTCCACAGGCTGCTGAAATTTTGTAAAACAGGAAGTCGGTTATTTTAGAAACTTTAACTTCATTTCATATGCTGACCTCTGTGCACAAGTAAATGACATATGAAATAACTTCTTTCATGACATATTTGTTAGCAGACAAAACAAAATTTCATGAGTTTTGGTGCCTCTGCCTAAAGTGTATATTCATAGAACACCCCGTATTAAACTACTTTCTAAACTATGTCATTATATGCGAAAGTGATTTAGAACGTATTCACATGTTGTGGATGGTCCCCATTCCCCCCTAATTGTAAACAGTTTATACCGTTTTACCCTGCTTGCAGACAGTTTGTAGTGCCCGGATTCGTCGATACCCATATCCATGCCTCACAGTACTCTAACTGTGGGAAATACCTTGACGAAGACATGCTGTCCTGGCTACACAAATACACATTTCCCACCGAAGCAAAATTTGCTGATCCTAACTTCGCCACCACGAAGTATTGGAAGGTCGTGGTAAGTATGTTTCAATAACATGACTATACAATATCATCTACAAAAGAGTTGATAGGATGCTATTAAAAAACTTCTATTATCCAAAATGTTATCTTAGTTTAAGATAGCTGTAAAGAATAGAAAATAATTTTACAAAGCGATTTCAAAGCCAAAAACAAAAATGATTATATACGTTTCTCCTTGTTTTTCCGTCATACACCTTAACCAGTTATTTACTGTCTTGTTTGCAATGCTTTCGTCTTTATCAAAGAATGTTCAACAGTTTAACAATAAACAAATTAATGATATAAGATGTTAACATCTTGCATTAGTCTCGGGTGATCAAAAATGGAACGACCACAGCCAGCTATTATGCAACAATTCATACCAGTCCGACACTGAAACTCTGTGACATATTACGTGAGTATTGGAATACTGATAGCCGCATTTTATATTTTATCATGACATATAAAGTTCACCATTAAGAAAAAAACACATTAAAAACAGAAATGTTCGAATTCTTATAATCAATCATGATATACATTATGTTTTATCACATTTATAATTTAATATATATTCGGTTTCTAAGGAAAAAAACACCCTTACTAAACAGGCAATATTTGCATTATCTCGCTTCGTTATCTGTTCGGAAAATTAAAATTTGCTACGTTTTATGTGTTTGAGGAATATTAAAAATGTGGTTTGTCATGCTTGTTTCCTATTTCAACTGTTCAGATATTTATTTGACTGTTAACTCGCGCCACAATCATCGCTGAGATTGTATAAGTTAGAACGATGGTCGGGATTAAGTGTGAACATGTGCTTTTCGTTTAGAATGTATTTGTCTTCGGTTTTAGAAAGTATTGGACAGAGGGCAATTGTAGGCAAAGTCTATATGGACCAAAACTGCCCTGACAATTACAAAGAAAAAACAACGACATCAGTACAGGATACCTTACGGTTGGTTAACATCTATATAACACATGCAAACCGTATTTCATGTTACGAAATATCTCTTAAAATTATCCTCTAGTTTTTTGTGTATGGTGGTACCAGCCCCCCAGTCGATTAATGTAAATAAAACCTAAAAAGAATAGTTAGATGATATACACGTTTTTATTCAGTTAATTTTACAAAGAATACTAAACAAGAAAGTTAAAAAAAACCTCAGATAGTAGTAAATTAATAGCGTTATATTATCTCTTCTTTTTCCAGATATGTTCAAGAAGTTGAAAGTAGAAAGGTTTGTAATTGATATCATCAGACAGTGAATGAAGGATATTCGTTAGTCATGTTATCCCTGTCATTAAGATGATTAGTTGCCAGTTATTTTTGGAATTTGTTGCCATGTATACTGTTACTAAAAACATTAACAGTCTTAATGTTTTTGCAACTATCTTACAACTATTTTGTAACCTTTTTGAATTGTGAATGATTATAATACACATTTCTTATTGAAAAAAGATATCACGTGACGAAATGACGGAAGCTGCAAAGTGCAAAGTGCATAGATTATCATGTTTTACATCAATTCTATAAAAACATTTCTTTTCGCTATTCCCTGCATGGTGATGTCTTTTTATACTTAATTTGACGAAAATAATAATCCCGACACTCAAGTTATTAGTTCCAGTCATCTTAATCTGATAGTTATTTACCTTTTCAGTACACACATATCAAACCATCGATCACTCCCAGGTTTGCAGGTAATTGCTCTATGGAGTTAATGAGGCGACTTGGACATATTGCCAAAAGTCATAATCTTCATGTGCAGGTAAGTTAAACTCTTTTTTTTCTGGTTCATCTTTATCTTTGATTTCTGGTTGTGACATTTTCCTCGACGTTTCGTTTTGTATAACAGTATCTATTGCACATTTTTAAGGGGCTATCACATAGTTGTATCTTTCTTAAACCATTGATATTTATTTCACTTCAAATCCCAATCACGATAAGCTGATCCTTGAAAAGAACATTTTATATGAGTAAGTCATCATTATCATGAACAAGTTATAGTCGTGGGGATCACACGTCTACGTCTGAAACTTTTCTTTTAAAAAATCCTTTACTCCCGCAATGTAACGGATGAATATTAGGAGTGATTATATAACCTCTTGTCAGACTTATTCTATATTATTTAGTTTGAAACCTTTAAAGTTTTATTCACAATATTCGTTTTGTTATGTGTAAAAACCACAATACATTTTAAATTCGCGTGCGTTCTCAAACATGCATTCACAATCAAGTTCCTATGTTTCACGTTCCTCAAAATGCTGACTACAGATAAACAATTTATCACAAGTTCATTCCCTGTATATAGTTTGACCGTCGAATGTTCAGGGAATTCCTTGTTGACTATCAACTAAGAAATTGTCATGCTAACATTTTAAAATCGAGGCAACTAACACTGAAGTTCATTACCGACACATCGCTTCACCTAATACAGTCAGAATTTATGTTATACATATCAATCTTGCTGTGTTTTAATTTACATGTAGGGTTACTGACAATAAAGCTGACAGGATGGATATTTATGCTTAAAAAATGCTGTCATTTCACAGTCGAAAATGAAATGTTTTGTTTACTAAGCATGCATGGATAGCAGAATAGTATTAAACAGTTAAGCTGTGCTGTTATCCTTTAGGATTTCATAGGTGTTCATGCAATGCTAGTAAGACGGTTGCATCGATGCTTTGGTATTGATATATCAAAAGGAAGTGCACTTGATGTTTTTGAAAAATGTTTCAACAAATGATCGAAACAAAAAGAAAAATTGGTTTGATTTGTTTGCATTTTACGTCCTATTAACAGCCATGGTTACGTTTAAGGACGTGCCAGGTTTTAGTGGTGGAGGAAAGCTGGAGTTCCCGGAGAATAAAAACACCAACCTACGGTCATTACCAGGCGACTGCCCCACGTAGGCTTCGAACCCGCGACTCAGTGGTGGAGGGCTAGTGGTGGCCTTTAACTTGTTGTTGTTATTATCTAGACCATGACAACAATTAAGTTTCAATTCTTTGCAGACCCATATTGCTGAGACAAAAGACGAGTGTGAAATGGTAAGAAAGCTGTTTCCAGAGATAAGGTCATACACGGACATTTACAATGAAGCCGGTCTGCTGACACAAAAGGTACATAATAAAGTTTTAAATAACTGTATATCTTATAAAAATAATTTTGCTAATTTGCTGACTGATTAGGTACAGGCTGTCTGTCGACTAAACTGTTCTTCCGTCACGTCTTATTTTTCACTTATATTCGTTTCATATGTTGCGTTGATGTAAAATATTGAAATATCATCCATTAGATAACAAAAATGTCTATAATAATCTTTTAACAAACAGACAGTTCTCGCCCACGGAATATATCTGTCGTCAGATGAACGCAAGCTAATCAGACTTAGACACTCCGGTATTTCACACTGTCCGAATTCCAACATATCGTAAGTATTGCTATAATTTTATTTCATTGTACAACTAACAATATAAAACTTCAAGATGTTATTTATTTTCATTTAAAGTAAACAGGGAACATGTTGTTATGTATTACTGACCTTAGAACGATGGTTATTTTGATAATTTCTGAATAAATATATAGACCAATGATCATTTTTGTCTGAATAAATTAATTCGATCATGGGAAAAATGATAAACTGCTGTTAATTTGTTACAGGATGCGTAGCGGCATGCTTGATGTGAGAGCATATCTCGATGATAATATAAGTGTTGGTTTGGGAACTGGTAAGTTTTTATGTTCATCAATGGCAGAACGCTCCCAAATTAGCAAAGGGTTGTGTGCGTTTATTATCAACATTTGACAGAGAAAAAAATGTTTATAACATGTTCAAAACAGCAGAATGAAAAGTCAAATATATATGCGTAAGCACGTGTTTAAAATAAATTAAAAAATTAAGAAATAAGACGGGCAACATGATATGTGAAGAGAACGATATGCAGGCAATGGTATTGTGTTATGATCTGCTTAAAAATCTTGTATTCATGACGAGCCTAAGTAAAATACGATATACTTACGTGGGCCTCCAAGTTATCAGACAGTGCACACATAAACAATAATTTGTTAACAATATTTTGTTAAACAATATTTTTTTAAACAATATTTTGTTACATTTAAGTGAATAATAGAAATCTTATAAATAATATTGTGACTTGAAGGAGTTGTTCATCTGAAATATTAGCTTTAACAAACATCTGACGACAGATTATTTAAAAGTGCGAAACTCAGTTCTGATTATTCAATTACTGTTACAATTGATTTCAAAGATGGGTTATTTATGAAAAGTTTAGAACTTCTTCGATGCAGAGAATTAATCCTGTCGCTTTTCATATATCACCGATTTTATTTTGGGATGTCGACTTTGTGAAAGCATTAAGAAGTGAACAGAATAAAATAATGTTGCTTTTTATTTATTTATTTATCTTTATTTTAAAATAATCAGTTTAATGAAATTTAATTGAACTTCTTTATCAGATATTTCCGGAGGCTACAATGCATCAATGTTGAATGCAATGAGGGCTGCCGTTTGTACCTCGAACACGATCGCCATGCAAAAGGGCCCTAACTACAAGCCGCTAGACTATCAGGAAGTATTCAAAATGGCAACATTAGAAGGAGCAAAGGGTAAATAATGTTAAATAACATAGTTATACGCTGGAAAATAGTTGGTATACATACCTATTTAAATGAGTATAAAGCATAATTATAATACAATCATACACATATCACCTTTGCTAGTTATGTTGTTTTTTTGGTCTAGCGATAAGCCCCATTATCTTCTCAATATATAGTTTTACAGGAGTATGTATGATCATGGTATACATATACTAAATTTTCACTGGGAATTACGCTATTGATTGTTGATGGGCGTATTGTAAAATATATTCTATTTATAAGACATAACACTTTCTTTAGAGAGCGGCAATCAATGAGGAAACTACAACATTGATTGTGACGTCAGTATCAAATTCTTAGGCACAACTTTGTTGTACGCAGTATTTGTGATGTGTGTTACTGATATAGCAAATAATTTATATGTTTAATCTACATTGCTGCATTCACTAGTGCTAAAATTGGCAACGTGCGTTGCCAACTGACTACATTGATATTGTCCTTTTGGATAAACAATTATTTTGAATGAATACCTGATATATTTGGTTAATTTTGCACATGTAAAATTGTTGTGATGTAACTGTGAAGTCACTTTTGACGCACAGCAATGAAGCGTTTGTATTGTTTTGTCATCGCACGACCCATGTTTGCTGAAGTTAACTGAGGTTTCTAGGCTACAGCAATACCGTTATGTATCAAATCGAAATTGCAAAATAGAATTTCTATTTTTGTTTTGTGCTTGAAAACATGGTTTCGATTGCTTTTATTCTAATATCGGTATAGTGCAGTACATATTTTTCTTTGTACAGGCAGAGGTCCATGTGGATATCGTCGAATTATGTATTTCATGCCTTTAAATTACTTTTCAAATATATGAATTTAGTCATTTTAACAAAGTTTTTCATCATCGCAAGATATGATGATTAAATAAAATTTAAATTTGCCATGCCTGTCTATACATTTTATTTCACTATTAAATCTATGTTTTATTACCGTCATTTTTTATTTTAGTTTTAGTAATTTTCTAGTTTTAGATATGGAAGACGTAATTGGTAACTTTGAGATCGGGAAGGAATTTGATGCTCTTGTTGTTGATCCTGATGTTAATGGAGGACCCATTGATATCTTCGAGGATGACACGGTAGAAGATGCCTTTCAGAAATTCACCTTTCTCGGTAAATATGATAAGCTATTGGTCGAAATATCAACTGAAGAAACACATTTTAATGACAATACAGTGCTGTTCATTATTGTGTCTATAAAACTGGCTCAAATAAGCATATTTGCTAATCATAAGAGCAATTTGTGTTTTTCAGGTGATGACCGAAATATCTTGAAAGTGTTTGTTGCCGGAAGTGACATTTTAGAAAATCTTATCAGGAAAGAATATTAGAATATTTTCAGAACATTGGGTTCTGTTCACGGCAGGTTCTGTTAACGTTATAGACAATCAAAACATTTTCTGTTGGACCCAAACAGATTGAGTGCCATGACAAGTTGATGCTGATTTCTAACAAATGGTCAGACTGATTGTTTAGGATACTTTTAGATCATTATTTGACAACAAAAGGAAGTAAATATTGATGTACACTTGTGTTTGTAATGTTCTCTCGTCCAACCTTAACCATTTAGAATCTTATCTAATAAACATTTTCAGTGTCAAAAATGCTAAAGAACTCAATATCGCTGACATCTTCTGATATCAAATGTATAACAAACTAATCAGAATTTGAGCAAGAATATGCATGAACTATCAAAATGTTTATAATTAAAAAAAACTTAAAGAGGAAAATATATTTCTAATATGTGTAAAATGTATTACATTTTACAAAATATAAATTGTTCCTACATTTTCAGAAAGTTATGATTGTTTGAATTCCCTTTTTGGAGATGTAAATCATGTATTGTTTTATTTCTTGTTTTCCCCCCACCTTAATCATGCTAGAATTGCCTCGCTTTGCATATCAACTACAACTTAATAATTTGTATCACAACATGTTCGAAACATCATGAAAGTATACTATTTGCTGCAATTGATGATTCTTTTGAAAGTGACACAGAACAATACTTAAACTACAACAACGTTATAACTGCATTAGACATGAAACAGTAAGTTGTATTATATATATGTTGCCCTTGTGTTTGGAAATAATCGTTCTCTCTTTCCTCATCATAAGTCAAACATAAAGAGGGCCAAAAATTTCCATATTTTCCATATCAGCATACGATAGACCTTGTGTGTCCACTGCCCTGCGACATTATATGCATAATACATATAATAACAATATTAAGTACGTAGCGTGAAGTATTTGGTTCAATGTAGAGTTTATGAAAAAAATATAATTACACCAGGGCGGAAGAATGCCGTGAAATAGCTCGGCTACACAGCTATATCAAAACTTTAAGAGGTTTGGACGCAGGTGTTTTTTTCTAAAATCAGACGTCAACTGCACTCACTATAACTCGACTTTGATTAACTATGAGAAGGTTAGACAAACAGGGTATATGAACTGTCCTTATAGGGTTACCCTGATACTTTTGATGAGGTTACACAAAAGGTGGCAGTGCATATGTTCCTTAAAGGTGACTTAGTGAAAGGAGCTACATTGTAAACAGAACTGAGGAATTTGGACAACATTAATTTTTTTATTGAGTAAACAATAGGATTGAACTGCAGGCTAGGCCTATATAAGTTCTCTCCTTAGGTTGACATGACAAAGACAAAGATGAATGAAATGGTTTGTAAGAAAATATTAATGCAAACCATATATAATAAGTAGCATAGACATATATATATAGAGAGAGCAGATGGAATAGGGGAGATAATTCCATGTATGTTTCAATTACATATAAATATTTAATTGATATTTTTAGCTATACAATGCTCATATTAAAAAGTCAATCATAATTAATTAGTAATAGGAAAGCAATGCCCTAATGATATATTAAACAGAGAAATTGCTACAATTGTTTTTTTGGTTTTTTTGTTTTGCAAGTCATTAGTGCCCCCTGTTCATACCCTGCTGCTGTTGCATGAAGTAGTTAGAAGTATAGAACCATTTAGTATCAATATATATATCATTGGTAGGAGTGATAAAAAGTAAGAGACAAAACAACATCAAAATATGAAAAAATAAATTGAGGCAATTCAGCTAGAAGATTTTGAAAATGTAGTATATGTGTAANAGACATATATATATAGAGAGAGCAGATGGTATAGGGGAGATAATTCCATGTATGTTTCAATTACATATAAATATTTAATTGATATTTTTAGCTATACAATGCTCATATTAAAAAGTCAATCATAATTAATTAGTAATAGGAAAGCAATGCCCTAATGATATATTAAACAGAGAAATTGCTACAATTGTTTTTTTGGTTTTTGTTTTGCAAGTCATTAGTGCCCCCTGTTCATACCCTGCTGCTGTTGCATGAAGTAGTTAGAAGTATAGAACCATTTAGTATCAATATATATATCATTGGTAGGAGTGATAAAAAGTAAGGGATACAACAACATCAAAATATGAAAAAATAAAATGAGGCAATTCAGCTAGAAGATTTTGATAATGTAGTATATGTGTAAGATGTATTGCCAGTGTTCTATGTGTAAATCTTTCATCCCATCGAGTTTCAGACAAAAAGTCTCTAACGGCCTTTACCGTTCACATATCATCCACTCGAGAAGAATCCAGATTAAACCACAGAACACTAAGCATTCAAACTTAGCACATTTATGTTTTACTTTATTGCACCCTCAGTAAAAACAGCACACAAAGCTTAATCACTTAGGTGTATAATATTAAAACATCAATGTATATATAACAATCAGTAGAATCACATAATGGTTTAAAGACAGTATTTTATCAGTTATGACTATATATAACAAAATTAATAGATTGTTTTGATTAATTAAACAAGTCTTCCTGTGTTGTATATATATTTAAGAACACTATTAACCGGACACACTTCAAAAATCTCATTTATTAAAGTTTGTCTCTCATCAGTATACATTGTGAAAGATAATGTGTAGCAGCAAGTGATGTTTGAATAGATCATAGTTCAGGTTACTCGCCTCATTTCTCAGTTGACACAGGATTATGTTACCCTTTCTGTTTTCACAATTTTTAAATACATCCGAGAGATCATTATTACAACATATTTTATTATACACATTGGCCTTAAATTTATTAAGAGTAGGGGAATGTACTATATCATTTCAAGTCCATTGAACTTGTTTCACATTACTGGGAAGAAGCTTTTAGCATAGGTTTCTGTACGACATAGTGGTGGGTTAAACATTCTTACATTTCTTAGAGTAAACCTATCATTTTCTGGGTTATGAGTAAGAGGATCAATTATGTCATGGAGGTATGTGGGTGATAAATTATTAGTTATTTTATACATCTGAATTAGCTTATGGTACATCCTTCGATCAGACAAGGATTCCCAACCTAGTTCTTTATATAGAGTTTGGTGTGATGTACCTTTCCTTAGACCTGTGATAATCCTTGCAGCTTCTAGTTGTACAGATTCTAATAAATTTTTAAGATTGTCAGAGCAGTTGTCCCAGACAATATCTGCATATTCAAGCACTGGGCGGATAAATGTTGTATATATTTTGCATAGTGATTTCCTATCAATCTTATATTTCAGATACCTAAGTATTGTTATTCTTTTACTAGCCTTTTCATATATTAATTGAACATGGGTAGACCAAGTGCCATCTTCAGAAAAAGTTAATCCAAGATGTTTGTGATCATGGGCATTATCTACACAAGTATTAGAGAAATTAATTAGAGGATGGATAGGTTCTTTTTTTCTAGAAAAAAAAGTGATTTGGTTTTAGAGGGGTTAAATTTAATGTCCCATGTACTAGCCCAGTTGTTAATTCTATCTAGGTCTTTGTTAAGATAATCTGCTGCTAGTTGTGGGTTTTCGTCTACGATGACATATAATGATGTATAGTCTGCAAACAGCTTAATGTTACTCTGGACTAAATCAGTGATGTCATTAATGTATAATAGAAATAAAAAAAGGACCGAGAACTGATCCCTGAGGAACACCGGCATTAACAACCCTAAAAGTAGAAAAATGACCTTCAGATAGAACTCTTTGCTTTCTATCTTCAAGATAATTTTCAAACTAGTTAAAAACATTGCCCGATATACCATATGCTTTTAGTTTATGTAGTAACCCTTTGTGCCAAACTCTATCAAAAGCCTTGCTGATGTCGCAAAATACAAACCTTTATTCTTTCCCTTTATCCAGGTTGCTAATTATGGTGTGGTATATAGAGAGAAGTTGGTTTACTGTAGAATCACCTGGTTTAAAGTCTGATTGGTCCTTGGAAAGTATATTATTAGTTGTTAAATAGTTATATAAATATTTGAATATAATTTTTTCTAAGATTTTACTAAAACATGATGTTACAGATATTGGTCGATAATTGGAATCATTATTTTTTAAACCATTCCCTTTGTATACAGCACTAACATTAACCATCTTCCATGGCCCAGGTATGCACCCGTTAGATATAGTTTTGTTAAATAAAATTGTAAGTGGGAGTATTAAGGAAGGTTTTAACTTTTTTATGACTTTAGGTAACATGCCATCAGATCCTGCTGGTTTATTTTCAATTAATATTCAACAATATTCAGCCATAACAGGCTATGTTCACATACTAATATATGGCAAGGTTAAATAGTATACGTGGGTCCAATATATATATATATAGACATGTGTAAACACAAGGGTGCACATGTATATTTTGATACTACACGTAAATAACTATTGTGAACTAAATCCAGAGATTGTCGAAAATCGATTTTTGTTATAGTCATTCATCACCGATTGACTTGACGGTTTGTTGTTCTGTTTGGGGGTCGAAGTACCAGTGGCTTGAGGGGGCAACATGTTTAGTGTTAGTGTTAGAGCACTCAGTCGCGTGGAGCTGGAAGTAGTCGCGCCGATATGCGTAGACTTTTTGGGAGGAGAGTCGAGGTAGTTGGACATCTCTGATAGTTTGGTGAACTTGAAGCCTTTGCCTTTGGTGTCTCGCACGATAATACGGCCATCACGGGTGTATGCACGGTCAAAACACCAATACTTTTGAGAAGTCGGGCCTTGGCAAAACAGCTGCACGCTGCTTGGTTAGTGCTTCATTAACATAGAATGGCGGTGGGACTGATGATGAAATGAATTCGGATGAGTCAGATTCCCTCCTTAAACCGAACACGGCAGATCTTGCCTGATATGTCTCCGCTTAAAGAGGAAAATATATTTCTTAAATGTGTAAAATGTATTACATTTTACAACATATAAATTGTTCCTACATTTTTAGAAAATTATGATTGTTTGAATTCCCTTTTTGGAGATGTAAATCATGTATTGTTTTATTTCTTGTTTTCCACCACCTTAATCATGCTAGAATTGCCTCGCTTTGCATATCAACTACAATTTAATAATTTTTATCACAACATGTTCGAAACATCATGAAAGTATACTATTTGCTGCAATTTATGATTCTTTTGAAAGTAACACAGAACAATACTTAAACTACAACAACGTTATAACTGCATTCGACATGAAACAGTTAGTTGTATTATATATATGTTGCCCTTGTGTTTGGAAATAATCGTTCTCTCTTTCCTCATCATAAGTCAAACATAAAGAGGGCCAAAAATTTCCATATTTTCCATATCAGCATACGATAGACCTTGTGTGTCCACTGCCCTGCGACATTATATGCATAATTCATATAATAACACAATTAAGTACGTAGCGTGAAGTATTTGGTTCAATGTAGAGTTTATGAAAAAATATAAATACATTAGGGCGGAAGAATGCACTGAAATAGCTCGGCTACACAGCTATATCAAAACTGTAAGAGGTTTGGACGCAGATGTTTTTTCTAAAATCAGACGTCAACTGCACTCACTATAACTCGACTTTGATTAACTTTTAGAAGGTTAGACAAACAAGGTATATGAACTGTCCTTATATGGGTACCCTGATACTTTTGATGAGGTTATACAAAAGGTGGCAGTGCATATGTTTCTTAAAGGTGACTTAGTGAAAGGAGCTACATTGTACACAGAACTGAGGAATTTGGACAACATTATTTAATATTAAACTATAATATTCTAAAAGTAGCTAGTGCGTTCCACTTCCTTTCTTTCCACTTGTACTAATCTGTCAGATGATGTAACCGTAGCCTCGTTTTGGTTGTTGTTAATAAATGAGTCGCCATTGTTGTAAGCCTGTCTCGGCGTGGTCTCTCACTGTCCACATGTACAATGAAACAATAACCAGTCAGAAAAGTCAACTGAAGGTACGAATAAAAAAAGCGTGTGTGAACAGTCTTTTCTTTAGGTAGGTAAAGACATTTTATCTCTTCCCTAGCAAAAACCAGAATGTACCTGTGAATTATGGGAGAAATATCAGGCATTCTAACCACTGATCTTCAATAAATAACGTTCCTTTTCACGGGCAGTGACTGAGGCGTTACACTGTCACTTAATCCATCTCAAGGACTACTGAAACCCAAGGTATATCCCATGTTTATTATTTGTTTTATATATATATATATATATATATATATGCAATTAAATATCTATGGTGGCTTTTTTGTGGGTTTTTTTCGGTTTTACTCCACGAACTAATGCGATTTTAAAGTATAAGATGTGGTTGTTTTCTATGTCAATGCGAATGAGGGCATTTTAAAGAAAAAAGACGAGACGGCAATGTTTTAGAGGCAAATGAAACATTGCACCTAAATTACGAAACAACGATAATTAATTGTTCAACATCCCGTTTTATAGCGGAAAACCCCCATCAATATAGGTTTAAATAAGCAGCCGTGATCTTCACATATCTACATTTTATGATATTCATGGATCGTCTAGTCAGCGTCCAATCATCTACATGGTAGCATGCATCCAGAAGACTTGGTGCTACATATTACCATACGTATGACAGTCTGATTTCTTTCAGACGAATATGGGCGACAAACAGTGTACATGTACCTAGATAGACATACACTGACATCGAGACAGGTGACAGACAGTGCACATGTACCCAGATACACGTACATAATATGTACACTGACACCTAGACAGGCGAAAGACAATGTACACGTACCCAGATACACGTACACCAACACCTAGACAGGCGACAGACACGTACCCAGATACACGCACATCAACACCAAGACAGGCAACAGACAGTGTACATGTACCTAGATACACATACACCAACACCTAGACAGGCGACAGATACGTACCCAGATACACTTACATCAACACCAGGACAGGCCACAGACAGTGTACATGTACCTAGATACACGTACACCGACCCCTAGACAGGCGACAGACACGTAACATTTCCCCAGATACATGTACACTGACACCGAGACAGATGACAGGCAGTGTACATGTATCCAGATACACGTACACCGACACCTACAGAGGTGACAGACAATACACATGTACCCAGATACACGTACACTGACACCAAAACAGGTGATATACAGTGTTCATGTTACCAGATACACGTACACTGACGCCTAAACAGGTGAAATACAGTACACATGTACAAAGATACGCGTAACCTGACACCAAGACAGGCGACATACAGTGTATATTTACCCAGATACACGTACACTGACACCTAAACAGGTGACAGACAATGCAAATGTACCAAAATATACATACACTGACACCAAGACAGGTGACATACAATGCAAGTATACTCAGATACACGTACACTGACATCTATACAGGTGACAGCCAGTGTACATGTAACCAGATACACTGACACCAACACCATGAAAGGTGACAGACAATGCGCATGTACCAAGATACACGTACACTGACAACAAGACAGGCGACAGACAATGCATATGTACCGAGATACACGCACACTGACACCAAGACAGGCGACATACAGGTAACATGTACCAAGATACACAAACACTGACAACAAGACAGGCAACAGACAATGCACATGTACCAAGATACACGACACCAACACCTAGACAGGCGACAGACACGTACGTACCCAGATACACGCACATCAACACCAAGACAGCCCCCACAGACAGTGTACATGTACCTAGATACACGTACACCGACCCCTAGGCAGGCGACAGACACGTAACATTTCCCCAGATACACGTACACTGACACCGAGACAGATGACAGACAGTTTACATGTATCCAGATACACGTACACCGACACCTAGAGAGGTGACAGACACGTAACATTTCCCCAGATACACGTACACTGACACCGAGACAGATGACAGACAGTTTACATGTACCTAGATACACGTACACCGACACCTAGAGAGGTGACAGACAATACACATGTACCCAGATACACGTACACTGACACCAAAACAGGTGATATACAGTGTACATGTTACCAGATACACGTACACTGACGCCTAAACAGGTGAAATACAGTACACATGTACAAAGATACGCGTAACCTGACACCAAGACAGGCGCGATACAGTGTATATTTACCCAGATACACGTACACTGACACCTAGACAGGTGAAATACAGTACACATGTACCAAGATACGCGTAACCTGACAACAAGACAGGCGACATACAGTGTATATTTACCCAGATACACGTACACTGACACCTAGACAGGTGACAGACAGTGTACATGTACCCAGATACACGCAAACCACCACACCAAGACAGGTGACAGACAATGCGAATGTACCGAAATACACATACACTGACACCAAGACAGGCGACAGACAATGCAAATATACTCAGATACACGTACACTGACATCTAGACAGGTGACAGCCAGTGTACATGTAACCAGATACACGCACACCAACACCATGATAGGCGACAGACAATGCACGTGTACCAAGATACACTTACACTGACAACAAGACAGGCGACAGACAATGCACATGTACCGAGATACAGGCACACTGACACCAAGACAGGTGACAGAGAGGTAACATGTACCAAGATACACAAACACTGACAACAAGACAGGCAACAGACAATGCACATGTACCAAAATACACGTACACTGACACCAAGACAGGCGACAGACAATGCTCATGTACCAATTAAAAGATACAAGTACACTGACACCAATACAGGCGACAATGTGCATATACCCAGATACACGTACACTGACACCATTACCCAGATACCTGTACACCGACATTGACCCTGTCCGACTTATTACGACCCACGGAAGATAACTGTTATAGGAGGTATAACGTATGCGTACTTCTTATTCACAACGTTGCTATTCAAGAGCAGGGTTAAAATAGAATAGATTGAATTCAAGAGTATGCCATGTCGTGTATGAAGTGTGTGACTGTGAATGATAAACCTATCCGGAGCAGCAAAAGAAGACGGCTGAGTCGTCCATGTCATGGTGTTAGTGACGCCTGTCTCGGTGAAAAAACGACTTATGCTTAGTGAGTATCAAATACTATTCACAGCATCTATTGACAGCAGGTAGAAGGTCATTCATTTTCTTCCGATTTCAGAGACGTTTATGATTGTTGTCATCAGAGGCGTTGCACTCCGGTTTTGTTTTGTTTTTGTTTTTGTTTTTTATCATTCTCCTAGAATTTTATTTCAGTATAGTAAAACCGGACTATTTCTGAACTAACAGTCAAGATTTCCAAGACCGGTGATCCTTTATTGTTTTCGGCATAACCGAGGGCTTAAGGTCGTAATGGACAAGAGAAGTACAAAATAATTACAAGACTTAAAGTTATTTTCTTATTTAAATTCTCAATTTGTTGAATGTTTTTGTGCGTGCTGCGCTTAATTTCAATTTCCACTGTAATTCATCGGCTTTTTCTTTATCATGACCTTGCAGTAATCCAAATACTGGGAGTACGCTAGCCTGTGATATTTGGGGTGTAAAACGCCCACGCCTGGCCTGGATGAATGAACGTACCCCAGCGATGGCCTAATTATACCATTATAGTATTGCGGAGACGGGGTCACCTGTGTTAAATGTAGTGTTATAGGCTAGATATAGATATTAAAAGCATTGCATAGCCTTTTCATATTAACGTCAAGATAAAAAAACATCTTCAAATAAGCCAAAAAATCAATGTATCCTAATGACAACGCAGAAATAGAAACAGGCTGTATACATGTAAGGTCAAATAAATGTAGGACAATGTATATTATGGCGTGTCCTAATTTAACTATCCCTTTAAAAGCTGGAGCGCGTGTACTAGTTTCGTTATCAAAAACAAACAAAAACCAGAAAATGTGACAACCATTGTTGGTAAGTACTCCTATTGGAATAGCATTTTATTTTTTATAAAGAAAAACAATAACATGTTTATCTATACATACTTTATTGATAGTTGAGCACACAATTGGTAAGCAGATGCGATGACTTATATCATTGTATAGCCAACCGCGTAGCGCTATGACATTAGTCCTATACACAACAGGTGAAAAAGTTTAGTCTAGAGGAAATTGTACTACAATGAAAAAAATTCATATGCGGTCAATCAACAGTTTTTTTTCTGTGCTCAAATAAAATGTTCTTTCTAGTCACGGGAAAAAAGTTTATAATGAGGAATAATTCACAAAGTTCTCGTCTTCCATTATAATAGTCCGTTAATTTGCACTAAATGCACAGCGGTATGACCGGACAAGACAATAACATTCGCGTGGGCATATAGTGCACATATCAAATGCACATCGTGCTCACATGTAGGTCTCAACTGTGTAATTCCACGTTCGTTTGCTCTGTTGTGCGTTATGTCTTCAAGTTTATGCTTATTGGTACAATCGGTTTTCGATATTATGACACAAAATATTTGAGTACTTGTTTGAAATAAAGCATTTGTTGATATTTAAATTTGGTATGTACAGTTTGCGCCATTCTTCATTTTACAATGCGTGTTAAACAGTATCACAGTAACTGTATTTTATTTGATAAATGTATTTTATACAATTACGCAGATGACAACACGCTCTCTAAGATTTGTGACAATTATATATATTTGAAAGATTGTTTAGAAAAAGAGAGCAAAGTTCTTATAAAATGGTTTGATTTTAATGGTATGAAGGCCAGTCCAGAGAAATTTCAGGCAATATGTTTTGGCAAAAAGAATAGTAACACTATCAAATCTTTTAATATTGAAAGCCTTGAGATTATTTGTGAAGACAGTGTGAAACTTTTAGGTGTGGATATTGACTTTCTTCTTAAATTCGATGTACATATATCTCGCCTTTGCAGAAATACTGCTAAACAACTTGCTGTTTTAAAAAGACTGGGAAACAATCTTATAAAGAAAGGGAAAATTACCATTTTTAAGTCTTTTATTCTATCAAATTTTAACTATTGTCCACTTGCCTGGCACTTTTGTACATTGACAAATACTCGAAAAATGGAAAAAGTCCAGGAACGAGCACTTCGTTTTATTGAAAATGATTGTGTTTCCCCAGTCATTGATATTCTTAGAAAACACAAACTTGATTTTTTACATGTAAAACGTATGAAAGATATGGCCTCTGAGGTTTTTAAAATTTTAAATGAAATTTCTCCATCAATTTTACAAAATCTTGTTGAGAGGAAAGAAGTTTTTTACAATCTGAGACAAGATAACCTGGTAAAGATTCCAAAGGTGA